>NC_092164.1:7350129-7402629 GCF_045791955.1 Oncorhynchus clarkii lewisi
CTGGCGGCCCTGGCTGCTCCATGCTGACTGGCGGCCCTGGCTGCTCCATGCTGACTGGCGGCCCTGGCGGCTCCTTGCAGACTGGCAGCTCTGGCGGCTCCTTGCAGACTGGCAGCTCTGGCGGCTCCTTGCAGACTGGCAGCTCTGGCGGCTCCTTGCAGACTGGCAGCTCTGGCGGCTCCTTGCAGACTGGCAGCTCCTTGCAGACTGGCAGCTCTATGCAGACTGGCAGCTCCTTGCAGACTGGCAGCTCCTTGCAGACTGGCAGCTCCTTGCAGACTGGCAGCTCTATGCTAACTGGCAGCTCTATGCTAACTGGCAGCTCCTTGCAAACTGGCAGTTCTGAACAGGCGGGAGACTCCGGCAGCGCTGTAGAGAAGGAAGGCTCTAACAGCGCTAAACAGGCGGGAGACTCCGACAGCGCTGGAGAGGAGGAGGGCTCCGACAGCGCTGGAGAGGCGAGGCGCACTGTAGGCCTGATGCGTGGTGCTGGCACTGGTGGTACTGGGCCGAGGACACGCACGGGAAGCCTGGTGCGGGGAGCTGCTACCGGAGGGCTGGGGTGTGGAGGTGGCACAGGATGGGTTAGACCGTGAAGGCGTACTGGAGATCTTGAGAGCGGTGCTGGCACAGGACGTGCAAGGCTAGGGAGGTGCACAGGAGGCCTGGTACGTGAGACTGGCACCATCTTCACCAGCCGACTAACACGCACCTCAGGACGAGTATGGAGCGCTGACCCAGGTGCCATCAAATCCCCGACACGCTCCGTCGGGCGAATTCCATGTTTAAAACACCAACACAGCAACTCCCTCATTTCTCTCTCCTCCAATTTCCCCATTAACTCCTTCACAGTCTCTGTTTCGCTCACCTCCAACACCGGCTCTGGTCTCCTCCTTGGCTCCTCACGATAAACAGGGAGAGTTGGCTCAGGTCTGGCTCCTGACTCTGCCACACTCTCCCTGAGCCCCCCCCCAAGAAATTTTTGGGGCTGACTATGGGGCCTCCGTCCGCGCCGCCTTGCTTGCTTCGCAAACTCCATTCTCCTATATCCTTCCGCGCACTGCTCCATCGAATCCCAGGCGGGCTCCGGCACTCTCCCTGGGTCGACCGCCCACCTGTCTATCTCCTCCCAAGAAGTATAGTCTATACTGTACTCCACTTTGGGCTGTTGTTGCTGCCTGTTGACACGCTGCTTGGTCCCTTTGTGGTGGGTGATTCTGTAACGGTTTTCTTGATGCGAAGGAGAGTCGGACCAAAATGCGGCGTGTAGATTGCGATCCATGTTTATTAAACAAACGTAAAACACGAATCAAAATACAAACACTACAAAATAATAAACGTAATGAAAACCGAAACAGCCTAAACTGGTGCAAACTAACACTAAGGACAATGACATCAGGACACTAAGGACAATCACCCACGACAAACTCAAAGAATATGGCTGCCTAAATATGGTTCCCAATCAGAGACAACGATAAACACCTGCCTCTGATTGAGAACCACTTCAGACAGCCATAGACTTAGCTAGAACACCCTACTAGCTACAATCCCCATACATACACACCACATACAAAAACCCATGCCACACCCTGGCCTGACCAAATAAATAAAGATAAACACAAAATACTTCGACCAGGGTGTGACATGCTCCCTGATCCTTACTATACATAATACATCTCTGCTGCTCCCTGATCCTTACTATACATAATACATCTCTGCTCCCTGATCCTAACTATAAATAATACATCTCTACTGCTCCCTGATCCTAACTATAAATAATACGTGGCCTAATTGTAATTAGAGCTGAACATTTAATTAAACCCAACAATACAGGACAGGAGTTGAATCTTTCCCCCTGTTTTGTCAGCTGAAAGAGTTCCACTGTGCAGCGGTAGACTAGCTCTTCCATACAAACCTTTTTAATATGTACAGGAATATACAGTGTTATGTCCCAGGAGAATGGGAGGGCTGGACATGCAAATTACACAGACCAACACACACACACACACCCTCGGCTGGCGCTAGTGAGGTGTGTTATTCATCATGGATGAGGCCTGTGTACTGAACACAGCATGGGTCCTGTCTATGAGGTAAACAGACTGCAATTAGGTAACATGCTTTTGCACTTTGAGGGCTGCTGCTCCGTCTTCTGCGATCTGTGGCAGTGTGTGTATCAGTGTGTGCATGTGTGTGTTTGCCTTTTTGTGTGTGTCCATGCGTGTGTGTGTGCATGCTTGTGTGTGTGCGTGCGTGTCCATGCGTGTGTGTGTGTGCATGCGTGCCCATAAGTGTGTGTGCATGTCCGTTCATGAGTGGAGCGTCAGATAGCCTAGAGGTTCAGAGCGTTGGGCCAGTAACCGAAAGGTCGCTGGTTCCAATCCCTGAGCCGACTAGGTGAAAAATATGTTGATGTGCCCTTGACCAAGGCACTTAACCCTAATTCCTTCTGTACATCGCTCTAGACAAGAGAGTCTGCTAAAATTAAATGTGTGTATGTGTGAGTTGAGGTGACAGGCTGCCAAACACTGTGTGTGTGTGCTCATTGATGGCCTTGCAGCCATGACTTTTACTGACAAATAAACTGTACACTATGAGCTTCTGAATAATGGAACAACTCTGCTTTGCTAATTAATGACTTATGCTACAACACTGACTGTACGTTATTTTTAATGAGGGATACCAGGAGAAATCCGACCTCTCTGAAAGGAAAATTCATGGCCCTCACTTCAGTCAAATCTTTTTCGATCCCACACTCCCTGAGTGCTTGAAAAAACAAACAATTGACCCTCCCCTATAGCCTAAATAATAACGAAACCTCAAGTGGATAGCAGAGAACACACCTACTACTTAACCTTCCTCCTAGGACAGACCAGAGCCTTTAGATTGGCTGTTGTTAACCTCCCTCCTAGGACAGACCAGAGCCTTTAGATGTGCTGTTTTGAACCTCCCTCCTAGGACAGACCAGAGCCTTTAGATGTGCTGTTTTTAACCTCCCTCCTATGATAGACCAGAGCCTTTAGATGTGCCGTTTTGAACCTCCGTCCTAGGACAGACCAGAGCCTTTAGATGTGCTGTTTTGAACCTCCCTCCTAGGACAGACCAGAGCCTTTAGATGTGCTGTTTTTAACCTCCGTCCTAGGACAGACCAGAGCCTTTAGATGTGCTGTTTTGAACCTCGCTCCTAGGACAGACCAGAGCCTTTAGATGTGCTGTTTTTAACCTCCCTCCTAGGACAGACCAGAGCCTTTAGATGTGCTGTTTTTGAACCTGTTCTTGGTTTATTCAACGTGGTAAAGTAGCCAGAAGGTTGTGCTGTTTTGAACCTCCCTCCTAGGACAGACCAGAGCCTTTAGATGTGCTGTTTTGAACCTCCCTCCTAGGACAGACCAGAGCCTTTAGATGTGCTGTTTTGAACCTCCCTCCTAGGACAGACCAGAGCCTTTAGATGTGCTGTTTTTGAACCTGTTCTTGGTTTATTAAACGTGGTAAAGTAGCCAGAAGGTTGTGCTGTTTTTGAACCTGTTCTTGGTTTATTAAACGTGGTAAAGTAGCCAGAAGGCTGTGCTGTTTTTGAACCTGTTCTTGGTTTATTAGACGTGGTAAAGTAGCCAGAAGGTTGTGGATTCACAGACCACCGCATGACAAGATCTCCATTAGAATAACAGCACTGCATGAATCTATTGTCTTATTTGCTGTCTGAGAAAAAAACATCCTTTTATTAACACATTTCATACAGTTCTATGTTATTTTACATGACTGACTTTGAGAAAAAAGCCATTTGTTTGTTTTACACAGCAGCTGCATTTCATCAGGTAGGCCTGTGTGCACTAGTAACTTTATTTCAATTGGGAAACTATCATTTTCGAATTTATTCTGTTAAATTCCATGATATTGTTGTTACAAAATAGATTTGTGTTGACTGTGATTAGGGCATGGGAATATAAGAGCATCTGCTAGGCTAAATGAACACAGCTGTTTTTCTAAAAGTGAACTCAAAAGGCATTGTTTAATCACTGTATAACCTAATAAGGCATTTTTTTGTTTCATGTTTATTTAATTCTGTCATTATCTTTTTAAATGTAATTTAATACAGCCTACATGTGAAATGTATGGGCATGTTGTTGAAGTACTGTTGTTGTGTCAGACTGTAGTGTGTCACAAATGCTTCTCAGTGTATTTCTCAAATGGCAGGCTATAGCCTTGAAATAATAATAATAATAATGTAGCCTGAATAATACATGTTCAGTCCTTAGGCTACCTGGCTTGCTCCTGACTGATTTAGAGTTACTAGGGTGTTTAATAGCCTGCTGAAATGTTAAAAAAGAAACGTCCTCTCATTGTCAACTGTGTTTATTTTCAGCAAACTTAACATGTGTAAATATTTGTATGAACATAACAAGATTCAACAACTGAGACATAAAATGAACAAGTTCCACAGACATGTGACTAACAGAAATGGAATAATGTGTCCCTGAACAAAGGGGGAGACAAAATCAAAAGTAACAGTCAGTATCTGGTGTGGCCACCAGCTGCAGTGGAATCTCCTCCTCATGGACTGCACCAGATTTGCCAGTTCTTGCTGTGAGATGTAACCATTCTTCCACCAAGGCACCTAACCACTTCCGGCGCCGACAGAGATGGCCGCCTCGCTTCGCGTTCCTAGGAAACTATGCAGTTTTTTGTTTTTTTACGTGTTATTTCTTACATTAGTACCCCAGGTCATCTTAGGTTTCATCACATACAGTCGAGAAGAACTACTGAATATAAGATCAGCGTCAACTCACCATCAGTACGACCAAGAATACGCTTTTCGCGACGCGGATCCTGTGCTCTGCCTTACAAACAGGACAACGGAGTGGATCCCATGCAGCGACCCAAAAAAACGACTCCGAAAAAGAGGGAAACGAGGCGGTCTTCTGGTCAGACTCCGGAGACGGGCACATCGTGCACCATTCCCTAGCATTCTTCTTGCCAATGTCCAGTCTCTTGACAACAAGGTTGATGAAATCCGAGCAAGGGTAGCATTCCAGAGGGACATCAGAGACTGTAACGTTCTTTGCTTCACGGAAACGTGGCTTACTGGAGAGACGCTATCCGAAGCGGTGCAGCCAACAGGTTTCTCCACGCATCGCGTAGACAGGAAAAAACATATTTCTGGTAAAAAGAGGGGCGGGGGCGTATGCCTTATGACTAACGTGACATGGTGTGATGAAAGAAACATACAGGAACTCAAATCCTTCTGTTCACCTGATTTAGAATTCCTCACAATCAAATGTAGACCGCATTATCTACCAAGAGAATTCTCTTCGATTATAATCACAGCCGTATATATCCCCCCCCAAGCAGACACATCGTTGGCTCTGAATGAACTTTATTTGACTCTTTGCAAACTGGAAACCATTTATCCGGAGGCTGCATTCATTGTAGCTGGGGATTTTAACAAGGCTAATCTGAAAACAAGACTCCCCAAATTTTATCAGCATATCGATTGCGCAACCAGGGGTGGAAAGACCTTGGATCATTGTTACTCTAACTTCCGCGACGCATATAAGGCCCTGCCCCGCCCCCCTTTCGGAAAAGCTGACCACGACTCCATTTTGTTGATCCCTGCCTACAGACAGAAACTAAAACAAGAGGCTCCCACGCTGAGGTCTGTCCAACGCTGGTCCGACCAAGCTGACTCCACACTCCAAGACTGCTTCCATCACGTGGACTGGGACATGTTTCGTATTGCGTCAGACAACAACATTGACGAATACGCTGATTCGGTGTGCGAGTTCATTAGAACGTGCGTTGAAGATGTCGTTCCCATAGCAACGATTAAAACATTCCCTAACCAGAAACCGTGGATTGATGGCAGCATTCGTGTGAAACTGAAAGCGCGAACCACTGCTTTTAATCAGGGCAAGGTGTCTGGTAACATGACCGAATACAAACAGTGCAGCTATTCCCTCCGCAAGGCTATCAAACAAGCTAAGCGTCAGTACAGAGACAAAGTAGAATCTCAATTCAACGGCTCAGACACAAGAGGCATGTGGCAGGGTCTACAGTCAATCACGGACTACAGGAAGAAATCCAGCCCAGTCACGGACCAGGATGTCCTGCTCCCAGGCAGACTAAATAACTTTTTTGCCCGCTTTGAGGACAATACAGTGCCACTGACACGGCCTGCAACGAAAACTTGCGGTCTCTCCTTCACTGCAGCCGAGGTGAGTAAGACATTTAAACGTGTTAACCCTCGCAAGGCTGCAGGCCCAGACGGCATCCCCAGCCGCGCCCTCAGAGCATGCGCAGACCAGCTGGCCGGTGTGTTTACGGACATATTCAATCAATCCCTACACCAGTCTGCTGTTCCCACATGCTTCAAGAAGGCCACCATTGTTCCTGTTCCCAAGAAAGCTAAGGTAACTGAGCTAAACGACTACCGCCCCGTAGCACTCACTTCCGTCATCATGAAGTGCTTTGAGAGACTAGTCAAGGACCATATCACCTCTACCCTACCTGACACCCTAGACCCACTCCAATTTGCTTACCGCCCAAATAGGTCCACAGACGATGCAATCTCAACCACACTGCACACTGCCCTAACCCATCTGGACAAGAGGAATACCTATGTGAGAATGCTGTTCATTGACTACAGCTCGGCATTCAACACCATAGTACCCTCCAAGCTCGTCATCAAGCTCGAGACCCTGGGTCTCGACCCCGCCCTGTGCAACTGGGTACTGGACTTCCTGACGGGCCGCCCCCAGGTGGTGAGGGTAGGCAACAACATCTCCTCCCCGCTGATCCTCAACACTGGGGCCCCACAAGGGTGCGTTCTGAGCCCTCTCCTGTACTCCCTGTTCACCCACGACTGCGTGGCCACGCACGCCTCCAACTCAATCATCAAGTTTGCGGACGACACAACAGTGGTAGGCTTGATTACCAACAACGACGAGACGGCCTACAGGGAGGAGGTGAGGGCCCTCGGAGTGTGGTGTCAGGAAAATAACCTCACACTCAACGTCAACAAAACTAAGGAGATGATTGTGGACTTCAGGAAACAGCAGAGGGAACACCCCCCTATCCACATCGATGGAACAGTAGTGGAGAGGGTAGCAAGTTTTAAGTTCCTCGGCATACACATCACAGACAAACTGAATTGGTCCACTCACACAGACAGCATTGTGAAGAAGGCGCAGCAGCGCCTCTTCAACCTCAGGAGGCTGAAGAAATTTGGCTTGTCACCAAAAGCACTCACAAACTTCTACAGATGCACAATCGAGAGCATCCTGGCGGGCTGTATCACCGCCTGGTACGGCAACTGCTCCGCCCTCAACCGTAAGGCTCTCCAGAGGGTAGTGAGGTCTGCACAACGCATCACCGGGGGCAAACTACCTGCCCTCCAGGACACCTACACCACCCGATGTCACAGGAAGGCCATAAAGATCATCAAGGACATCAACCACCCGAGCCACTGCCTGTTCACCCCGCTATCATCCAGAAGGCGAGGTCAGTACAGGTGCATCAAAGCTGGGACCGAGAGACTGAAAAACAGCTTCTATCTCAAGGCTATCAGACTGTTAAACAGCCACCACTAACATTGAGTGGCTGCTGCCAACACACTGACACTGACTCAACTCCAGCCACTTTAATAATGGGAATTGATGGGAAATGATGTAAATATATCACTAGCCACTTTAAACAATGCTACCTTATATAATGTTACTTACCCTACATTATTCATCTCATAGGCATACGTATATACTGTACTCTATATCATCGACTGTATCCTTATGTAATACATGTATCACTAGCCACTTTAACTATGCCACTTTGTTTACATACTCATCTCATATGTATATACTGTACTCGATACAATCTACTGTATCTGCCTATGCTGCTCTGTACCATCACTCATTCATATATCCTTATGTACATATTCTTTATCCCCTCACACTGTGTACAAGACAGTAGTTTTGGAATTGTTAGTTAGATTACTTGTTGGTTATTACTGCATTGTCGGAACTAGAAGCACAAGCATTTCGCTACACTCGCATTAACATCTGCTAACCATGTGTATGTGACAAATAAAATTTGATTTGATTTGATTTGAAGTTCCCAAAACATTTCTGGGGGGAATGGCCCTAGCCCTCACCCTCCGATCCAACAGGTCCCAGACATGCTCAATGGGATTGAGATCCGGGCTCTTCTCTGGCCATGGCAGAACACTGACATTCCTGTCTTACAGGAAATCACACACAGAACAAGCAGTATGGCTGGTGTCATTGTCATAATGGAGGGTCATGTCAGGATGAGCCTGCAGGAAGGGTACCACATGGTGTGATGTTCGGATGTACCGATCCTGTGCAGGTGTTGGTATACGTGGTCTGCCACTGCGAGGACAATCAACTGAGGGAGGAGGATGTCTTCCCTGTAACGCACAGCGTTGAGATTGCCAGCAATGACAACAAGCTCACTCCGATGATGCTGTGACACACCGCCCCAGAACATGACGGACCCTCCACCTCCAAATCGATCCCGCTCCAGAGTACAGGCCTCGATGTAACGCTCATTCCTTCAACGATAAACGCGAATCCGAACACCACCCTTGGTGAGACAAAATCAGCGAAGAGCACTTTTTTGCCAGTCCTGTCTGGTCCAGTGATGGTGGGTTTGTGCCCATAGGCGACGTTGTTGCCGGTGATGTCTGGTGAGGACATGCCTTACAACAGGCCTAAAAGCCCTCAGTCCAGCCTCTCTCAGCCTATTGTGGACAGTCTGAGCACTGATGGAGTGATTGTGCATTCCTGCTGTAACTCGGGAAGTTGTTGTTGCCATCCTGTACCTGTCCCGCAGGTGTGATGTTCGGATGTACCGATCCTGTGCAGGTGTTGTTACACGTGGTCTGCCACTGCGAGGACAATCAGCTGTCCGTCCTCTCTCCCTGTAGAGCTGTCTCACAGTACGGACATTGCAATTTATTGCCCTGGCCACATCTGCAGTCCTCATGCCTCCTTGCAGCATGCCTAAGGCACATTCACGCAGATGAGCAGGGACCCTGGGCATCTTTCTTTTGGTGTTTTTCAGAGTCAGTAAAAAGGTCTCTTTAGTGTCCTAAGTTTTTATAACTGTGACCTTAATTGCCTACCGTCTGTAAGCTGTTAGTGTCTTAACGACCGTTCCACAGGTGCATGTTCATTGTTTATGGTTCATTGAACAAGCATGGGAAACAATGTTTAAAACCTTTACAATGAAGATATGTGAAGTTATTTGGATTTTCACGAATCATCTTTGAAAGACAGGGTCCTGAAAAAGGGACATTTCCTTTTTTGCTGAGTTTATGTACCACAACTTGTGTGTTCAGTCACTCCGGCGATGCGTCTTGCCTAAGAACAGCCCTTAGCCGTGGTATATTGGCAATAAACCACACCCCCTCTGGCCTTTTTTTCTTAATCTTAAACTAACAAAGGGTAGGTCTATGTTTTCAGCCATTTTCTTTAAGAAAAGCCACAAAACCTTCACACACCCTCATATTCCCCAATCAAATCGAGCCCTGGTTTTAAATGAACACACAAAGCCCTTCACTGGCACTGAGATATCTAAAGAGTGCATGGTGCCTGGAGGAATTGGCTGGTTTTAAATGAACACACCAAGCCCTTCACTGGCACTGAGATATCTAAAGAGTGCATGGTACCTGGAGGAATTGGCTGGTTTTAAATGAACACACCAAGCCCTTCACTGGCACTGAGATATCTAAAGAGTGCATGGTACCTGGAGGAATTGGCTGACACAATCTATGGATAGTTTACTATAATTACATCTGTCAAACAGGTACAGGCCTCCCTCTTATTTCCTGAATAGGAAGATATATTCTCCAACACAAAGCGCTCTTGTTGTTAGTAGCCTAAAGCCATTTTCATTTGAAGACCGTTTAACTGAATTAGACCTTCTCGAATTAGTCTACTTTCAGGACACGTGCTCTGTCCATCTCCACAGCTGCCGCTTCAAAGTAATGTTATGGAAATTACTCAAATATGGCTTATTGTGAGGTCAATAACTCGGATAAATAGCATCATTATGGGCAATGAAACATATATTTTTTAATTAAAATCAATTATAGCAGTAACAAGCTTACCTCCGGTTCTCCTTCTCATCTTGGCATTCTCCCTGTCAAACTGAACAGGACATCAGTATAGTCTATAGTCACTCTCCCTGTCAAACTGAACAGGACATCAGTATAGTCTATAGTCACTCTCCCTGTCAAACTGAACAGGACATCAGTATAGTCTATAGTCACTCTCCCTGTCAAACTGAACAGGACATCAGTATAGTCTATAGTCACTCTCCCTGTCAAACTGAACAGGTCATCAGTATAGTCTATAGTCACTCTCCCTGTCAAACTGAACAGGACATCAGTATAGTCTATAGTCACTCTCCCTGTCAAACTGAACAGGACATCAGTATAGTCTATAGTCACTCTCCCTGTCAAACTGAACAGGACATCAGTATAGTCTATAGTCACTCTCCCTGTCAAACTGAACAGGACAACAGTATAGTCTATAGTCACTCTCCCTGTCAAACTGAACAGGACATCAGTATAGTCTATAGTCACTCTCCCTGTCAAACTGAACAGGACATCAGTATAGTCTATAGTCACTCTCCCTGTCAAACTGAACAGGGCATCAGTATAGTCTGTGGTATAGGCTCTGGATCATTTTGATAGCGACCACACTAGGCACACTTGATATTGCGCACCAGGCAGAGAATCAGGGATCAGCGGGCAGCATTGGGCACACATCAAAATATAATAAGTAATGATTCTCAAACACTAAGCAATATGGCATTTAATCGATTACAAATGACATGACCCTCCCCTGGACTAAATAAAATGAATCCTAAACCCTCCCCTGACTGAAAGAGAAGAAGCATGGCCCTTCCTAATTTTCCTCTGGGTGAAAATTGTGTACATTTCAACCACTTCCTCATGTTACAACACTGCTGCCCCCTGCTTCACAGTTCCTCTTTCATTTCCTGATGTTACAACACTGCTGCCCCCTGCTTCACAGTTCCTCTTTCATTTCCTGATGTTACAACACTGCTGCCCTCTGCTTCACAGTTCCTCTTTCATTTCCTCATGTTACAACACTGCTGCCCTCTGCTTCACAGTTCCTCTTTCATTTCCTGATGTTACAACACTGCTGCCCCCTGCTTCACAGTTCCTCTTTCATTTCCTGATGTTACAACACTGCTGCCCTCTGCTTCACAGTTCCTCTTTCATTTCCTTATGTTACAACACTGCTGCCCCCTGTTTCACAGTTCAATTTCCTCATGCTACAACACTGCTGCCTTCTGCTTCACAGTTTAATTTCCTTATGTTACAACACTGCTGCCTTCTGCTTCACAGTTCCTCTTTCATTTCCTTATGTTACAACACTGCTGCCCTCTGCTTCACAGTTCCTCTTTCATTTCCTCATGCTACAACACTGCTGCCCTCTCCTTCACAGTTTCATTTCCTCATGCTACAACACTGCGGCCCTCTGCTTCACAGTTTCATTTCCTTATGTTACAACACTGCTGCCCTCTGCTTCACAGTTCCTCTTTCGTTTCCTTATGTTACAACACTGCTGCCCTCTCCTTCACAGTTTCATTTCCTCATGCTACAACACTGCTGCCCTCTCCTTCACAGTTTCATTTCCTTATGCTACAACACTGCTGCCCTCTCCTTCACAGTTTCATTTCCTTATGCTACAACACTGCTGCCCTCTCCTTCACAGTTTAATGTCCTTATGCTACAACACTGCTGCCCTCTGCTTCACAGTTCCTCTTTCATTTCCTCATGTTACAACACTGCTGCCCTCTCCTTCACAGTTCCTCTTTCATTTCCTCATGTTACAACACTGCTGCCCTCTCCTTCACAGTTCCTCTTTCATTTCCTCATGTTACAACACTGCTGCCCTCTGCTTCACAGTTCCTCTTTCGTTTCCTTATGTTACAACACTGCTGCCCTCTCCTTCACAGTTTCATTTCCTTATGTTACAACACTGCTGCCCTCTCCTTCACAGTTTAATTTCCTCATGCTACAACACTGCTGCCCTCTCCTTCACAGTTTAATTTCCTTATGCTACAACATTACTGCCCTCTCCTTCACAGTTTCATTTCCTTATGCTACAACACTGCTGCCCTCTCCTTCACAGTTTCATTTCCTTATGCTACAACACTGCTGCCCTCTCCTTCACAGTTTCATTTCCTTATGCTACAACACTGCTGCCCTCTCCTTCACAGTTCCTCTTTCATTTCCTCATGTTACAACACTGCTGCCTTCTGCTTCACAGTTCCTCTTTCATTTCCTCATGTTACAACACTGCTGCCCTCTCCTTCACAGTACCTCTTTCATTTCCTCATGTTACAACACTGCTGCCTTCTGCTTCACAGTTCCTCTTTCATTTCCTTATGCTACAACACTGCTGCCCTCTGCTTCACAGTTCCTCTTTCATTTCCTCATGCTACAACACTGCTGCCCTCTCCTTCACAGTTCCTCTTTCATTTCCTCATGCTACAACACTGCTGCCCTCTCCTTCACAGTTCCTCTTTCATTTCCTCATGCTACAACACTGCTGCCCTCTGCTTCACAGTTCCTCTTTCATTTCCTCATGTTACAACACTGCTGCCCTCTGCTTCACAGTTTCATTTCCTTATGCTACAACACTGCTGCCCTCTGCTTCACAGTTCCTCTTTCATTTCGTCATGCTACAACACTGCTGCGCTCTGCTTCACAGTTCCTCTTTCATTTCCTCATGTTACAACACTGCTGCCCTCTGCTTCACAGTTCCTCTTTCATTTCCTTATGTTACAACACTGCTGCCCTCTGCTTCACAGTTTAATTTCCTTATGCTACAACACTGCTGCCCTCTGCTTCACAGTTCCTCTTTCATTTCCTTATGCTACAACACTGCTGCCCTCTGCTTCACAGTTTCATTTCCTCATGTTACAACACTGCTGCCCTCTGCTTCACAGTTCCTCTTTCATTTCCTTATGCTACAACACTGCTGCCCTCTGCTTCACAGTTCCTCTTTCATTTCCTCATGCTACAACACTGCTGCCCTCTCCTTCACAGTTCCTCTTTCATTTTCTCATGCTACAACACTGCTGCCCTCTCCTTCACAGTTCCTCTTTCATTTCGTCATGCTACAACACTGCTGCCCTCTCCTTCACAGTTTCATTTCCTTATGCTACAACACTGCTGCCCTCTCCTTCACAGTTTCATTTCCTTATGCTACAACACTGCTGCCCTCTCCTTCACAGTTCCTCTTTCATTTCCTCATGTTACAACACTGCTGCCTTCTGCTTCACAGTTCCTCTTTCATTTCGTCATGTTACAACACTGCTGCCTTCTGCTTCACAGTTCCTCTTTCATTTCCTCATGTTACAACACTGCTGCCCTCTCCTTCACAGTAACTCTTTCATTTCCTCATGTTACAACACTGCTGCCTTCTGCTTCACAGTTCCTCTTTCATTTCCTTATGCTACAACACTGCTGCCCTCTGCTTCACAGTTCCTCTTTCATTTCCTCATGCTACAACACTGCTGCCCTCTCCTTCACAGTTCCTCTTTCATTTCCTCATGCTACAACACTGCTGCCCTCTCCTTCACAGTTCCTCTTTCATTTCCTCATGCTACAACACTGCTGCCCTCTGCTTCACAGTTCCTCTTTCATTTCCTCATGTTACAACACTGCTGCCCTCTGCTTCACAGTTCCTCTTTCATTTCCTTATGCTACAACACTGCTGCCCTCTGCTTCACAGTTCCTCTTTCATTTCCTCATGCTACAACACTGCTGCCCTCTCCTTCACAGTTCCTCTTTCATTTTCTCATGCTACAACACTGCTGCCCTCTCCTTCACAGTTCCTCTTTCATTTCGTCATGCTACAACACTGCTGCCCTCTCCTTCACAGTTTCATTTCCTTATGCTACAACACTGCTGCCCTCTCCTTCACAGTTTCATTTCCTTATGCTACAACACTGCTGCCCTCTCCTTCACAGTTCCTCTTTCATTTCCTCATGTTACAACACTGCTGCCTTCTGCTTCACAGTTCCTCTTTCATTTCCTCATGTTACAACACTGCTGCCTTCTGCTTCACAGTTCCTCTTTCATTTCCTCATGTTACAACACTGCTGCCCTCTCCTTCACAGTAACTCTTTCATTTCCTCATGTTACAACACTGCTGCCTTCTGCTTCACAGTTCCTCTTTCATTTCCTTATGCTACAACACTGCTGCCCTCTGCTTCACAGTTCCTCTTTCATTTCCTCATGCTACAACACTGCTGCCCTCTCCTTCACAGTTCCTCTTTCATTTCCTCATGCTACAACACTGCTGCCCTCTCCTTCACAGTTCCTCTTTCATTTCCTCATGCTACAACACTGCTGCCCTCTGCTTCACAGTTCCTCTTTCATTTCCTCATGTTACAACACTGCTGCCCTCTGCTTCACAGTTCCTCTTTCATTTCCTTATGTTACAACACTGCTGCCCTCTGCTTCACAGTTTCATTTCCTTATGCTACAACACTGCTGCCCTCTGCTTCACAGTTCCTCTTTCATTTCGTCATGCTACAACACTGCTGCCCTCTGCTTCACAGTTCCTCTTTCATTTCCTCATGTTACAACACTGCTGCCCTCTGCTTCACAGTTCCTCTTTCATTTCCTTATGTTACAACACCTCTGCCCTCTGCTTCACAGTTTCATTTCCTTATGCTACAACACTGCTGCCCTCTGCTTCACAGTTCCTCTTTCATTTCCTTATGCTACAACACTGCTGCCCTCTGCTTCACAGTTTCATTTCCTCATGTTACAACACTGCTGCCCTCTGCTTCACAGTTCCTCTTTCATTTCCTTATGCTACAACACTGCTGCCCTCTGCTTCACAGTTCCTCTTTCATTTCCTCATGCTACAACACTGCTGCCCTCTCCTTCACAGTTCCTCTTTCATTTTCTCATGCTACAACACTGCTGCCCTCTCCTTCACAGTTCCTCTTTCATTTCCTCATGCTACAACACTGCTGCCCTCTCCTTCACAGTTCCTCTTTCATTTCGTCATGCTACAACACTGCTGCCCTCTGCTTCACAGTTCCTCTTTCATTTCGTCATGCTACAACACTGCTGTCTTCTCCTTCACAGTTCCTCTTTTAATTACTCTTTGTCCTTTATTTGTTCAAATTTGCCCCCTATAAAATATATATTGTAATTAGAGCTGAGAGTGGGCGAAAGCTAGAAGATAAGTATAATTTCCTTCATTTATATATGGTAGTTGCTGTGTGACTGAATGGTAGTAATGCCATGTACTGTATCTGTTGTCACGGCATCATCACATTAAAAGGCCCTCTCAGATGCACTGCACATCTGTAAATATGCAGCTGCATCATTAGGCACTTATGAGTGTGTTTGCATGACTGGGCAACACAAGTAAAACTACTCCACTGGGACAGGGGTAGGAGAGGAGGATTGGTGAATGTGTTCATGTGTGCAGGAGCGAGAGTATGTGTTGTTTATTTGTGTGTGTGTGTGTGTGTGTGTGTGTGTGTGTGTGTGTGTGTGTGTGTGTGTGTGTGTGTGTGTGTGTGTGTGTGTGTGTGTGTGTGTGTGTGTGTGTGTGTGTGTGTGTGTGTGTGTGTGTGTGTGTGTGTGTGTGTGTGTGTGTGTGTGTGAATGTGTATGAACTTGAGACAGATAATTCCACAGCTATTGTAACACATCATCTACCTTTCACAGACAGTGCACAAGAACTAGTTCTGTAGTTGACTTACACACTCAGTATCCCTCCTCCTTTCAAGAACTAGTTCTGTAGTTGACTTACACGCTCAATATCCCTCCTCCTTTCAATAACTAGCTCTGTAGTTGACTTACACACTCAATATCCCTCCTCCTTTCAAGAACTAGTTCTGTAGTTGACTTACGCTCAATATCCCTCCTCCTTTCAAGAACTAGTTGTCACGACTTCCGCCGAGTTTGGCTCCCCTGCCTGTTCGGGCGGTGCTCGGCGGTCGTCGTCACCGTCCTACTAGCCACCATCGATCCCTTTTTCGTTTGTCTGTTGGTTTTGTCTTATTAGTTTCACCTGTGTGTATTTTAGTTTATTGACGTCCTTATTTATAGTAGGTTGTCCCGCCCTTGTTTCGTGCGGGATTGTTTTGGTTTCATGTATTTTAGTTATTACGTATTGTGCTAGTTTGCTCCGATATCTCTTAATCCTGTGTTGGATTATTTCACCCGTGTTTTCGGGTTTTCAGTGTTTGTTCCGGAGAATAAAAACTATCGACTCACTGCACCTGCTCTCTGCGCTTGATTCCACCTACCTTGTGAATACGTGACAGAATCCCGCACCACCCATGGAATCAGCAGGAGCAGCCGCGTCTCCTCTCCCATCGATGGAGGAGAGAGTCCTCCACCACACCAGCGTGCTCCATCGGATTGGTTCTGCCATGGACCAAATGATGGAGAGGATGGATCGATGGGAGAGGAGTGGTCTTCCCACATCATCACCAGCACCCCCTTCTCCAGCACCTCCTGTTCCTGTGACCACATCTGGCTCCGGGGCTCTGCGGTTGACGCTCCCACGGGAGTATGACGGAACGGCGGCCGGGTGCCAGGGTTTCCTCCTTCAACTGGAGCTATACCTGGCTACCGTGCGTCCTGCTCCCTCTGGAGAGGAGAGCGTGAGCGCCCTCGTCTCCTGCTTGACTGGGCGAGCCCTCGAGTGGGCCAACGCAGTATGGAATGGCCCGGACTCGGCGAGGGATAATTACCCAGAGTTCACCCGCCGATTCCGAGCTGTTTTTGACCATCCACCGGAGGGTCGGGCGGCGGGTGAACGGCTGTTCCACCTGCGGCAGGAGACGAGGAGCGCTCAGGACTTTGCTCTCGAGTTCAGGACCCTGGCCGCAGGAGCAGGATGGAACGACAGGGCCTTGGTCGACCATTTCAGATGCAGTCTCAGGGAGGACGTCCGCAGGGAGCTGGCATGTCGGGACACCACCTGCACACTGGATGAGCTCATTGACTTGGCTATCCGTCTCGACAATCTGCTGGCTGCTCGCGGGCGTTCGGATCAGGCCCTGTCGTTTCCACTTCCCAGCCCTCCTGCCCCTATCCCTATGGAATTAGGAGGGGCAGCTTCGAGGGAGACCGGAGGAGGAGTGTCCTCCTGTACCAGTTGTGGTCGACGAGGGCACACGTCAGACCGGTGCTGGAGGAACTCGTCTGGGAGTCGGGATGGCAGGCGGAGCACTGCTCGATCACCCCAGGTGAGTAAGCACCAGACTCACTCAGAGCCTCCTGTCGGTCATGTGTATGTTTTGATTTCTTTCCCTGGGTTTTTCCCCTCTCTACAGCATAAGGCGCTAGTCGATTCAGGCGCAGCTGGGAATTTCATGGATCGTGGGCTTGCGTTAAGGCTAGGGATTCCCCTGGTGTTGGTAGATCAACCTTTCCCCGTGCACTCATTAGATAGCCGACCATTAGGGTCAGGAGTGATTAGGGAGGCTACGGTGCCACTGGACATGGTAACGCAGGGGGATCATAAGGAGCAGATTAGTCTGTTCCTTATAGATTCACCTGCGTTTCCGGTGGTGTTGGGGGTTCCCTGGTTAGCTCAACACAACCCGGTGATTTCCTGGCGACAGGGGGCTCTTAAGGGGTGGTCAGAGGAGTGTTCAGGTAGGTGTAGAGGAGTTGCCGTTGGTGCAACTACGGTGGAGAGTCCAGACCAAGTTTCCACCGTGCGCATTCCCTCTGAATATGCCGATTTGGCTATCGCCTTCAGTAAAAAGAAGGCGACCCAATTACCACCTCATCGTCGAGAGGACTGCGTGATAAACCTTCTGGAGAACGCTGCACTTCCTAGGAGTCACGTGTATCCATTGTCCCAGGAGGAGACGGTAGCGATGGAAACATACGTTGCTGAATCACTGAGACAGGGGTACATTCGGCCCTCCGCATCACCCGTCTCCTCGAGCTTCTTTTTTGTGAAGAAGAAGGATGGAGGTCTGCGTCCGTGCATTGATTATAGAGGTCTAAATTCCATCACAGTGGGGTTTAGTTACCCACTACCTCTCATCGCCACGGCGGTGGAATCATTTCACGGGGCGCGCTTCTTCACAAAACTGGACCTGAGGAGCGCGTATAATCTGGTGCGTATCCGGGGAGGGGATGAGTGGAAAACTGCATTCAGTACTACATCTGGTCATTATGAGTACCGCGTCATGCCATACGGGTTGAAGAATGCTCCAGCCGTTTTCCAATCCTTCGTAGACGAGATTCTCCGAGACCTGCTCGGGCAGGGAGTGGTAGTGTACATCGATGACATCTTGATCTATTCTGCCACACGCGCGGCGCATGTGTCTCTGGTGCGTAAGGTACTTGGGCGACTGCTGGAGCATGATCTGTATTGCAAGGCGGAGAAATGTGAGTTTTTCAAACAGTCCGTTTCCTTCCTGGGATATCGTATTTCCACCTCTGGGGTGGTGATGGAGGATAACCGCGTTACCGCCGTGCGTAATTGGCCGACTCCGACCACGGTGAAAGAGGTGCAGCGGTTTTTAGGGTTTGCCAATTACTACCGGAGGTTCATCCGGGGTTTTGGTCAGGTAGCTGCTCCCATCACCTCGCTGCTGAAGGGAGGACCGGTGCGCTTGCGCTGGTCAGCAGAGGCGGGCAGAGCATTCACTCGTTTGAAGGAGCTGTTCACCAATGCACCCGTGTTGGCGCATCCGGACCCCTCTTTAGCGTTCATAGTGGAGGTGGATGCGTCCGAGGCTGGGGTCGGAGCCGTGCTGTCCCAACGCTCGGGCGTGCCACCCAAACTTCGCCCTTGTGCTTTTTTTTCGAGCAAGCTCAGCCCAGCGGAGCGAAACTATGATGTGGGGGACCGGGAGTTGTTAGCTGTAGTCAAGGCTCTGAAGGTGTGGAGACATTGGCTTGAGGGGGCTAAACACCCCTTTCTCATCTGGACTGACCATCGTAATCTCGAGTATATCCGGGCAGCGAAGAGAATGAATCCACGTCAGGCTAGATGGGCCATGTTTTTTACCAGATTCCGGTTTACCCTCTCATACCGGCCCGGCTCCAAAAACACCAAGGCCGACGCGCTGTCCCGCCTCTATGATACCGAGGAGCGGCCCGTTGAGCTAACTCCCATCATTTCACCGTCATGTCTCGTGGCACCGGTGGTATGGGAGGTGGACGCAGAGATAGAGGAGGCCTCACGGTCAGAGCCGGCCCCCCCCAACTGTCCGGTAGGAACCCAGTACGTACCGAGGGGGGTCCGGGACAAGCTGATTCGGTGGGCTCATACTCTCCCCTCCTCGGGTCATCCGGGCATCGAGAGGACAGTGCGGAGTCTGAGAGGGAGATACTGGTGGCCCACGCTAGCTAAAGACGTGAGATTTTATGTCTCCTCCTGCTCCGTGTGTGCTCAGAGCAAGGCTCCTCGGCACTTGCCTAGAGGGAAATTACAACCCCTCCCCGTTCCACAACGGCCGTGGACACACTTATCGGTGGACTTTCTTACCGACCTTCCCCCGTCCCAGGGAAGTACTACAATCCTGGTCGTTGTGGATCGGTTTTCTAAGTCCTGTCGTCTCATCCCGTTGCCCGGTCTCCCTACGGCCCTGCAGACTGCTGAGGCCTTGTTTACCCATGTCTTCCGGCACTATGGGGTGCCTGAGGACATCGTTTCTGATCGGGGTCCCCAATTCACGTCCAGAGTATGGAGGGCGTTTATGGAGAGACTGGGGGTCTCGGTCAGCTTAACCTCAGGTTTTCACCCCGAGAGTAATGGGCAGGTGGAGCGCGTAAATCAAGAGGTGGGCAGGTTTCTGCGGTCCTATTGCCGGGACCGGCCTGGTGAGTGGGCAAGGTATGTTCCCTGGGCTGAACTAGCTCAGAACTCCCTACGCCACTCCTCAACTAACTTGTCTCCTTTTGAGTGTGTGCTAGGTTACCAGCCGGTCCTGGCTCCATGGCATCAGAGCCAGACCGAGGCCCCTGCGGTGGAGGAATGGGTACAGCGCTCCAAGGACACATGGAAAGCCGTTCAGGACTCACTACGGTTAGCGGGCGAACGGCAGAAGAGGAGCGCTGACCAACACCGCAGTGAGGCCCCCGTGTTTGCACCGGGGGACAGGGTCTGGCTCTCGACCCGGAACCTGTCCCTCCGCCTGCCCTGTCGGAAGCTGGGGCCGCAGTGTGTGGGGCCGTTTAAAGTCCTGAGGAGAATAAACGAGGTGTGTTACAGGTTACAACTTCCTAGGTATTACCGTATTAACCCCTCGTTTCATGTGTCTCTCCTCAGGCCGGTGGTGGCTGGTCCCCTGCAAGAAGGTGAGGTGCCTGAGGTCCCTCCGCCCCCCCTGGACATCGAGGGGTCCCCGGCGTACACAGTTCGGGGCATTCTGGATTCGAGACGCCGGGTGGGGGGCCTACAGTACCTCGTGGACTGGGAGGGGTACGGTCCGGAGGAGAGATGCTGGGTTCCGGTGAGGGACATTTTGGACCCTTCTCTCCTGAGTGATTTCCACCGCCTCCACCCGGATCGCCCAGCACCTCGTCCTCCGGGTCGTCCTCGAGGACGGTGGCGGCGCGCTGCGGGGGCCGCGCGTCAGGGGGGGGGTACTGTCACGACTTCCGCCGAGTTTGGCTCCCCTGCCTGTTCGGGCGGTGCTCGGCGGTCGTCGTCACCGTCCTACTAGCCACCATCGATCCCTTTTTCGTTTGTCTGTTGGTTTTGTCTTATTAGTTTCACCTGTGTGTATTTTAGTTTATTGACGTCCTTATTTATAGTAGGTTGTCCCGCCCTTGTTTCGTGCGGGATTGTTTTGGTTTCATGTATTTTAGTTATTACGTATTGTGCTAGTTTGCTCCGATATCTCTTAATCCTGTGTTGGATTATTTCACCCGTGTTTTCGGGTTTTCAGTGTTTGTTCCGGAGAATAAAAACTATCGACTCACTGCACCTGCTCTCTGCGCTTGATTCCACCTACCTTGTGAATACGTGACACTAGTTCTGTAGTTGACTTACACGCTCAATATCCCTCCTCCTTTCAATAACTAGTTCTGTAGTTGACTTACGCTCAATATCCCTCCTCCTTTCAAGAACTAGTTCTGTAGTTGATTTACACGCTCAATATCCCTCCGCTTTTCAATAACTGTAGTTGATGCTCAGTATCCCTCCTCCTTTCTTCTCCTACCTCTCACTCATGTACATTGACATGTTTACACATACAGATTTGTGTGTGTGTGTGTATATGTGACGTGCGTGTGTGTGTGTGTGTGTGTGTGTGTGTGTGTGTGTGTGTGTGTGTGTGTGTGTGTGTGTGTGTGTGTGTGTGTGTGTGTGTGTGTGTGTGTATGTTAGGCCTGGCAGACTGAAGAGGGACTAATGATGCGGTTGAGTGCTACCAGGTTGTCATTAGCCCAGCATCTGTTCTCATCACACTCCATTATGCGTCTGCATGGACACACACACACACACACACACACACACACACACACACACACACACACACACACACACACACACACACACACACACACACACACACACACACACACACACACACACAGGCATTATGCGTCTGCATGGGAGAGGCGGCCCCGCCGACACAATGAGTGCGTCTCTCCTAATAGTCTGAAGGGCCTTCCTTTCCCTGTCTCCTCTTCATGTACACTCATTTAAAATCTTTGGACAGATGAAAGAAACCTACCTGGTATTGACCTACCTGACGATACTTACTTGGAACATTCTTCCACCTGTCTAGTTCTTCCCCATCTGTGCTGCAGAGGAAGGAAAGGAGAGGAAGCCACTTTAGACTACTGAGATGCACCCAGCATGGTCAGAAGTTTTGCATTCAGTCCCTAAGTAATGCGGTCAGAAACAGAGGTCACCATGGTGATGGCATCATTTCCTGTTTACCCTTCAGTTAATGGTCAGTTATGTCCCAGTGTGGTTTCAGTAGGCTTCAAGTCGTGTTCTTGGACTGCTGTCCATTGGTTTTAGGAGACAGACAGAGTGGTATTGACTTGAGCCCTGACCTTACCCAACGCTACAGTCTCCCATTCATTTTGGTTTCTTGGAAGTTCACGGCGTGCTCTCATTAAAATTGATTATGGGTAATGTTCTCCACTGTTATGAAATTTTTTGGAAAAACAACGTTCATTCTCTTTAATTACCGGTTCAGCGTTTAACTAACAATAAGTGCTCTGTCAATGTGTTTTAGTTGTATTATAAATATGTATTTATTAATTATTTAGTAATAACTGCTCTATCTTTTATCTATTTTATTGTGTCCAATGATGGCTCATAGATCTGTTGTTTTCCAGGGTACTATACTCTAGCCAGATATTACAGATTGTTTTCCTATACTCTAGCCAGATATTACAGATTGTTTTCCAGGGTACTATACTCTAGCCAGATATTACAGATTATTTTCCAGGGTACTATACTCTAGCCAGATATTACAGATTGTTTTCCAGGGTACTATACTCTAGCCAGATATTACAGATTGTTTTCCTATACTCTAGCCAGATATTACAGATTGTTTTCCTATACTCTAGCCAGATATTACAGATTGTTTTCCAGGGTACTATACTCTAGCCAGATATTACAGATTATTTTCCTATACTCTAGCCAGATATTACAGATTGTTTTCCAGGGTACTATACTCTAGCCAGATATTACAGATTGTTTTCCAGGGTAATATACTCTAGCCAGATATTACAGATTGTTTTCCAGGGTACTATACTCTAGCCAGATATTACAGATTATTTTCCAGGGTACTATACTCTAGCCAGATATTACAGATTGTTTTCCAGGGTACTATACTCTAGCCAGATATTACAGATTGTTTTCCAGGGTACTATACTCTAGCCAGATATTACAGATTGTTTTCCAGGGTACTATACTCTAGCCAGATATTACAGATTGTTTTCCAGGGTAATATACTCTAGCCAGATATTACAGATTATTTTCCAGGGTACTATACTCTAGCCAGATATTACAGATTGTTTTCCAGGGTACTATACTCTAGCCAGATATTACAGATTGTTTTCCAGGGTACTATACTCTAGCCAGATATTACAGATTGTTTTCCAGGGTACTATACTCTAGCCAGATATTACAGATTATTTTCCAGGGTACTATACTCTAGCCAGATATTACAGATTGTTTTCCAGGGTACTATACTCTAGCCAGATATTACAGATTGTTTTCCAGGGTACTATACTCTAGCCAGATATTACAGATTGTTTTCCAGGGTACTATACTCTAGCCAGATATTACAGATTGTTTTCCAGGGTACTATACTCTAGCCAGATATTACAGATTGTTTTCCAGGGTACTATACTCTAGCCAGATATTACAGATTGTTTTCCAGGGTACTATACTCTAGCCAGATATTACAGATTGTTTTCCAGGGTAATATACTCTAGCCAGATATTACAGATTGTTTTCCAGGGTACTATACTCTAGCCAGATATTACAGATTGTTTTCCAGGGTACTATACTCTAGCCAGATATTACAGATTGTTTTCCAGGGTAATATACTCTAGCCAGATATTACAGATTGTTTTCCAGGGTAATATACTCTAGCCAGATATTACAGATTGTTTTCCAGGGTACTATACTCTAGCCAGATATTACAGATTGTTTTCCAGGGTAATATACTCTAGCCAGATATTACAGATTGTTTTCCAGGGTACTATACTCTAGCCAGATATTACAGATTGTTTTCCTATACTCTAGCCAGATATTACAGATTGTTTTCCAGGGTACTATACTCTAGCCAGATATTACAGATTGTTTTAAAGGGGAATATACTCTAGCCAGATATTACAGATTGTTTTCCAGGGTACTATACTCTAGCCAGATATTACAGATTGTTTTCCAGGGTACTATACTCTAGCCAGATATTACAGATGATTTTCCAGGGTACTATACTCTAGCCAGATATTACAGATTGTTTTCCTATACTCTAGCCAGATATTACAGATTGTTTTCCAGGGTACTATACTCTAGCCAGATATTACAGATTATTTTCCATGGTACTATACTCTAGCCAGATATTACAGATTATTTTCCAGGGTACTATACTCTAGCCAGATATTACAGATTGTTTTCCTATACTCTAGCCAGATATTACAGATGATTTTCCAGGGTACTATACTCTAGCCAGATATTACAGATTGTTTTCCTATACTCTAGCCAGATATTACAGATTGTTTTCCTATACTCTAGCCAGATATTACAGATTGTTTTCCAGGGTACTATACTCTAGCCAGATATTACAGATTATTTTCCAGGGTACTATACTCTAGCCAGATATTACAGATTATTTTCCTATACTCTAGCCAGATATTACAGATTATTTTCCAGGGTACTATACTCTAGCCAGATATTACAGATTATTTTCCTATACTCTAGCCAGATATTACAGATGATTTTCCAGGGTACTATACTCTAGCCAGATATTACAGATTATTTTCCTATACTCTAGCCAGATATTACAGATTATTTTCCAGGGTACTATACTCTAGCCAGATATTACAGATTGTTTTCCAGGGTACTATACTCTAGCCAGATATTACAGATGATTTTCCAGGGTACTATACTCTAGCCAGATATTACAGATTATTTTCCAGGGTACTATACTCTAGCCAGATATTACAGATTATTTTCCAGGGTACTATACTCTAGCCAGATATTACAGATTGTTTTCCTATACTCTAGCCAGATACTACAGTTCTATATCACATGCACTATCATGTACAGACTCAGACTGCAGGAATTGATCCATTGATATCAGTCTCCTTTCATAGGCTTTGTTGTATGAAACATAATTACTTGGAGCTTTTCTGGCAGTTTTTCTGTCCCTCCCTTTTCCCTTCACCATAACAGATGACCCAATGACCAATCACCTTCTCTTATCTCTATCAGTCATCCTTGTCATCTGCCTCTGTGTGTGTGTGTGTGTGTGTGTGTGTGTGTGTGTGTGTGTGTGTGTGTGTGTGTGTGTGTGTGTGTGTGTGTGTGTGTGTGTGTGTGTGTGTGTGTGTGTGTGTGTGTGTGTGTGTGTGTGTGTGTGTGTGTGTGTGTGTGTGTGTGGGAAGAGATCTTTATGACTTGATGGCACCGGCGGAGTCCAAAGTGTGTTTGTGTGTCTGAATGTGTGTGTGTGTGTGTGTGTATGAGTGTGTGTCTGCTCATCATTAACCCAGAACTATGAAACAGTTATAACTGCAGATTGCTCTCTATACCTTCACACAGAAGGATTACATTTGGTTCAATTCAGTTCAATCTAATTCAATTAAAGTACACTGAGTATACCGAACATTAAGAGCACCTTCCTAATATTGAGTTGCACCCCCCCCCTCTTTTTTTTTCACACACCCCCCCCCAGAACAGCCTTGATTTGTCGGGGGCCTGGATTCTACAAGGTGTCCAAAGTGTTCCACAGGGATGCTGGCCCATGTTGACTCCAATGCTTCCCACAGTTGTGTCCTTCGGGTGGTGGACCGTTCTTGATACACACAGGGAACTGTTGAGCGTGAAAAACCCTGCATCGTTGCAGTTCTTGACACAAAAAGTTGAGCCTGGCACTTAGTACCATACCCCGTTGAATGACACTTAAATATTTTGTCTTGCCAATTCACCCTCTGAATGGCACACAATCCAAGTCTCAATGGTCCCAAGGCTTAAACATCCTTTAACTTGTCTCCTCCCCTTCATCAATAAAGGATCATAGCTTTTACCCGGATTCACCTGGTCAGTCTATGTCCTGGAAAGAGCAGGTGTTCTTAATGTTTTGTATGCTCATTGTAAAGGAGCGCTTCTGTGGTTACAGGTGTAAATCACGAGGTGCTCTTTGATCAAAGGATGAAATACCAGAGAACAAAAAGTAGCTGATGTTGGATAGTAAACAATGCCTTGTAATAATGGCTGGAACGGAGCAAATGGAATGGTATCAAACACATGGAAACCATGCCTTTATGTATTTCATACCATTCAACTGATTCCGCTCCAGCCATTACCACAAGCCTGTCCTCCCCAATTAAGGTGTCACCAACCTCCTGTGCTTTATGCAACCAAACTTCCAGAAGTAATCAAGGCACTCTCATGGTTAGGCAGTCTCATGGTTATGCAGTCTCATGGTTAGGCCCTCTCATGGTTAGGCCCTCTCATGGTTAGGCAGTCTCATATTAGGCAGCAGGACCACTACCTCCGCCTTTGTGCAAGGAGGAGCAGGAGGAGCACTGCCAGAGCCCTGCAAAATGACATCCAGCAGGCCACAAATGTGCATGTGTCTGCTCAAACGGTCAGAAACAGACTCCATGAGGGTGGTATGAGGGCCCGGCGTCCACAGGTGGGGGTTGTGCTTACAGCCCAACACCGTGCAGGACGTTTGGCATTTGCCAGAGAACACCAAGATTGGCAAATTCGCCACTGGCGCCCTGTGCTCTTCACAGATGAAAGCAGGTTCACACTGAGCACATGTGACAGACGTGACAGAGTCTGGAGACGCCATGGAGAACGTTCTGCTGCCTGCAACATCCTCCAGCATGACCGGTTTGGCGGTGGGTCAGTCATGGTGTGGGGTGGCATTTCTTTGGGGGGCCGCACAGCCCTCCATGTGCTCGCCAGAGGTAGCCTGACTGCCAATTAGGTACCGAGATGAGATCCTCAGACCCCTTGTGAGACCATATGCTGGTGCGGTTGGCCCTGGGTTGCTCTAATGCAAGACAATGCTAGACCTCATTTGGCTGGAGTGTGTCAGCAGTTCCTGCAAGAGGAAGGCATTGATGCTATGGACTGGCCCGCCCGTTCCCCAGACCTGAATCCAATTGAGCACAGCTGGGACATCATGTCTCGCTCCATCCACCAACGCCACGTTGCACCACAGACTGTCCAGGAGTTGGCGGATGCTTTAGTCCAGGTCTGGGAGGAGATCCCTCAGGAGACCATCCGCCACCTCATCAGGAGCATGCCCAGGCGTTGTAGGGAGGTCATACAGGCACGTGGAGGCCACACACACTACTGAGCCTCATTTTGACTTGTTTTAAGGACATTACATCAAAGTTGGATCAGCCTGTAGTGTGGTTTTCCAATTTAATTTTGAGTGTGACTTCCAATCCAGACCTCCATGGGTTGATAAATTTGATTTCCATTGATCATTTTTGTGTGATTTTGTTGTCAGCACATTCAACTATGTAAAGAAAAAAGTATTTAATAAGAATATTTCATTCATTCAGATCTAGGATGTGTTATTTTAGTGTTCCCTTTATTTTTTTGAGCAGTGTATATAGAGAGATATCCTATTAGCATACTGTAGCTATATATAGAGATATATTCTATTAGCATACTGTAGATATATAGAGAGATATCCTATTAGCATACTGTATATATATATAGAGAGATATCCTATTAGCCTACTGTAGACATATTTAGAGAGATATCCTATTAGCAGACTGTAGATATATAGAGAGATATCCTATTAGCATACTGTAGCTATATATAGAGATATATTTTATTAGCATACTGTAGATATATAGAGAGATATCATATTAGCATACTGTAGCTATATATAGAGAGATATCCTATTAGCCTACTGTAGATATATATATAGAGAGATATCCTGTTAGCCTACTGTAGATAGAGAGGGAGATATATACAGTGCCTTGCAAAAGTATTCGGCCCCCTTGAACTTTGCGACCTTTTGCCATATTTCAGGCTTCAAACATAAAGATATAAAACTGTATTTTTTTGTGAAGAATCAACAACAAGTGGGACACAATCATGAAGTGGAACGACATTTATTGGATATTTCAAACTTTTTTAACAAATCAAAAACTGAAAAATTGGGCGTGCAAAATTATTCAGCCCCTTTACTTTCAGTGCAGCAAACTCTCTCCAGAAGTTCAGTGAGGATCTCTGAATGATCCAATGTTGACCTAAATGACTAATGATGATAAATACAATCCACCTGTGTGTAATCAAGTCTCCGTATAAATGCACCTGCACTGTGATAGTCTCAGAGGCCCGTTAAAAGCGCAGAGAGCATCATGAAGAACAAGGAACACACCAGGCAGGTCCGAGATACTGTTGTGAAGAAGTTTAAAGCCGGATTTGGATACAAAAAGATTTCCCAAGCTTTAAACATCCCAAGGAGCACTGTGCAAGCGATAATATTGAAATGGAAGGAGTATCAGACCACTGCAAATATACCAAGACCTGGCCGTCCCTCTAAACTTTCAGCTCATACAAGGAGAAGACTGATCAGAGATGCAGCCAAGAGGCCCATGATCACTCTGGATGAACTGCAGAGATCTACAGCTGAGGTGGGAGACTCTGTCCATAGGACAACAATCAGTCGTATATTGCACAAATCTGGCCTTTATGGAAGAGTGGCAAGAAGAAAGCCATTTCTTAAAGATATCCATAAAAAGTGTCGTTTAAAGTTTGCCACAAGCCACCTGGGAGACACACCAAACATGTGGAAGAAGGTGCTCTGGTCAGATGAAACCAAAATTGAACTTTTTGGCAACAATGCAAAACGTTATGTTTGGCGTAAAAGCAACACAGCTGAACACACCATCCCCACTGTCAAACATGGTGGTGGCAGCATCATGGTTTGGGCCTGCTTTTCTTCAGCAGGGACAGGGAAGATGGTTAAAATTGATGGGAAGATGGATGGAGCCAAATACAGGACCATTCTGGAAGAAAACCTGATGGAGTCTGCAAAAGACCTAAATCAAATCAAATCAAATCAAATCAAATTTTATTTGTCACATACACATGGTTAGCAGATGTTAATGCGAGTGTAGCGAAATGCTTGTGCTTCTAGTTCCGACAATGCAGTAATAACAAGTAATCTAACTAACAATTCCAAAACTACTGTCTTGTACACAGTGTAAGGGGATAAAGAATATGTACATAAGGATATATGAATGAGTGATGGTACAGAGCAACATAGGCAAGATACAGTAGATGGTATCGAGTACAGTATGTACAAATGAGATGAGTATGTAAACAAAGTGGCATAGTTTAAAGTGGCTAGTGATACATGTATTACATAAGGATACAGTCGATGATATAGAGTGCAGTATATACGTATGCCTATGAGATGAATAATGTAGGGTAAGTAACATTATATAAGGTAGCATTGTTTAAAGTGGCTAGTGATATATTTACATAATTTCCCATCAATTCCCATTATTAAAGTGGCTGGAGTTGAGTCAGTGTCAGTGTGTTGGCAGCAGCCACTCAGTGTTAGTGGTGGCTGTTTAACAGTCTGATGGCCTTGAGATAGAAGCTGTTTTTCAGTCTCTCGGTCCCAGCTTTGATGCACCTGTACTGACCTCGCCTTCTGGATGATAGCGGGGTGAACAGGCAGTGGCTCGGGTGGTTGATGTCCTTGATGATCTTTATGGCCTTCCTGTGACATCGGGTGGTGTAGGTGTCCTGGAGGGCAGGTAGTTTGCCCCCGGTGATGCGTTGTGCAGACCTCACTACCCTCTGGAGAGCCTTACGGTTGAGGGCGGTGCAGTTGCCATACCAGGCGGTGATACAGCCCGCCAGGATGCTCTCGATTGTGCATCTGTAGAAGTTTGTGAGTGCTTTTGGTGACAAGCCGAATTTCTTCAGCCTCCTGAGGTTGACCTTAGACTGGGACGGAGATTTGTCTTCCAACAAGACAATGATCCAAAACATAAAGCAAAATCTACAATGGAATGGTTAAAAAATAAACATATCCAGGTGTTAGAATGGCCAAGTCAAAGTCCAGACCTGAATCCAATCGAGAATCTGTGGAAAGAACTGAAAACTGCTGTTCACAAATGCTCTCCATCCAACCTCACTGAGCTCGAGCTGTTTTGCAAGGAGGAATGGGAAAAAATGTCAGTCTCTCGATGTGCAAAACTGATAGAGAGACATACCCCAAGCGACTTACAACTGTAATCACAGCAAAAGGTGGCGCTACAAAGTATTAACTTAAGGGGGCTGAATAATTTTGCACGCCCAATTTTTCAGTTTTTGATTTGTTAAAAAAGTTTGAAATATCCAATAAATGTCGTTCCACTTCATGATTGTGTCCCACTTGTTGTTGATTCTTCACAAAAAAATACAGTTTTATATCTTTATGTTTGAAGCCTGAAATGTGGCAAAAGGTCGCAAAGTTCAAGGGGGCCGAATTCTTTCGCAAGGCACTGTACTATTAGCATACTGTAGATGGAGAGGGCGATATATACTATTAGCATACTGTAGATGGAGAGGGAGATATATCCTATTAGCATACTGTAGAAGGAGAGGGAGATATATACTATTAGCATACTGTAGATAGAGAGGGAGATATATCCTATTAGCAGACTGTAGATAGAGAGGGAGATATATCCTATTAGCATACTGTAGAGGGAGAGATTTCTCTCACACACACACACAAACACACACCTCGCTCTCTCCATCAGTTGGCTGGACTGTGATAATCGCTGGGCAGCTGTGTTAGAGGGCGATGATGTGGAGCAGTTTTACACACCATTACTAATAATCCAGAGGACACATGTGCTGCAAAACAAATATTTCTTTATTTAGCTAATTGTGCTAAGGCTTCCGTGACTAAGACCAAGCCGTGTGTGATGTGATGTGTGTTTGTGTTCATGAGGGCTACAGAGAATCAGTGTAGTGGGAGAGATACATACACCTGTTCTCTGTTTGCTGCTATCCCCCCCTCTTGTCATGTCCTGACTAAACTCACTCCCATGTCAACTCTTTCAGCAAGGTGTGTGTGTGCGCGCGTGTGTGTGATGGCGTGTTTGTGTGTGTGGGAGCGTGTGTGTGTGTGTGCATGCGTATGTGTGTGTCTGTGTGTTTGCTTGCGTGTGTGTGTGTGTGCTTGCGTGTGTGCTTGTGTGTGTGTGTCCGTGCACATGTGTGTGCGTATGTCTGTGTTCCCTTTAGCTCGTATATGATCTCAGGTTTACAGTATAACGTCTCACCATGAGGAAAGACCTTTAAGACCTGACTACTTTACTCTCACCCCCCCATCAACACCAAACACCAGCTAGAGTAGTAGTCTAGATGTCCTTCCTCTCTCCTCTTTCCCCCCTCCGTGGCTCCCTCTCTCCCTCGCTGTGTTTGTGTGGACCAGATGCCAGTGTTGAGTAAGCTGCCTCTGGAGGCTCCCAGTAGCATATTGGTTTATAATTAATGAAATTAGAGGCATTATCTGTTTTGAAGATTCAAGCCCTGCATGCAAGGCTGTCTGTTGAAGACAGAGGAGGAATGGAGACAGGCTGAACTTCAGACTGAACTGAAAGAGAGCAGTGGTGCAGATAAGAAAAGAGCTGGGAGCTTGGACTGTTAATGGCCGTCAGTATAGTTAGTATGGGTCCAAATGGAACTGGTTACTGGACTGTTAATGGTCTTCAGTATAGTTAGTATGGGTCCAAACGGAACTGGTTACTGGACTGTTAATGGCCTTCAGTATAGTTAGTATGGGTCCAAATGGAACTGGTTACTGGACTGTTAATGGCCTTCAGTATAGTTAGTATGGGTCCAAACGGAACTGGTTACTGGACTGTTAATGGCCTTCAGTATAGTTAGTATGGGTCCAAACGGAACTGGTTACTGGACTGTTAATGGCCATCAGTATAGTTAGTATGGGTCCAAATGGAACTGGTTACTGGACTGTTAATGGCCTTCAGTATAGTTAGTATGGGTCCAAATGGAACTGGTTACTGGACAGTTGTCTTCAGTAGGAAGGTGGTCTCTACTATATTTATAGTTGGTTACTGGACAGTTGTCTTCAGTGGGAAGGTGGTCTCTACTATATTTATAGTTGGTTACTGGACAGTTGTCTTCAGTGGGAAGGTGGTCTCTACTATATTTATAGTTGGTTACTGGACAGTTGTCTTCAGTGGGAAGGTGGTCTCTACTATATTTATAGTTGGTTACTGGACAGTTGTCTCCAGTGGGAAGGTGGTCTCTGTCCGGTAACCTGGCAGACAGACAGACAGACAGACAGACAGACAGACAGACAGATAGACAGACAGACAGACAGACAGACAGACAGACAGACAGAAAATGTCCAGTAACCTGGCAGACAGACAGACAGACAGACAGACAGACAGACAGTCAGACAGACAGACAGACAGACAGACAGACAGACAGACAGACAGACAGACAGACAGAAAGAAAATGTCCAGTAATCTGGCAGACAGACAGACAGACAGACGGACAGACAGACAGACAGACAGACAGACAGACAGACAGACAGACAGACAGAAACAGAAAAAATGTCCAGTGCCCTGGCAGACAGACAGACAGACAGACAGACAGACAGACAGACAGACAGACAGAGAAGATGTCCAGTAACCTGACAGACAGACAGACAGACAGACAGACAGACAGACAGACAGACAGAGAAACAAGCTGAAAAGGAGAAGAAGAGCCATAAAGGGAGGGAGTATGTTATTAAATGTGACTATGTCCCAGGACGTCCCTCTGTGCTTCTCCCCCTCCCCCGGTGATGGTTGCAACCTTTTTATTCCTTTGGTGGAAATAAATGAATAAGTAGACTAGCCTCCTGCTCACACACGGCGTTGGCACTCGGCCATGAATAGAAAAGGTGTGTACAGCAGTAGTTACAGTTGAAGTCTGAAGTTAAATACACTTAGGTTGAAGTCATTAAAACTCGTTTTCAACCACTCCACAAATTTCTTGTTAACAAACTATAGTTTTGGAAAGTCGGTTAGGACATCTACTTTGTGCATGTAGATGTCCTAACTGTCATTTTCCAACAATTGTTTACAGACAGATTATTTCACTTATAATTCACTGTATCACAATTCCAGTGGGTCAGAAGTTTACATACACTAAGTTGACTGTGCCTTTAAACAGCTTGGAAAATTCCAGAAAATGATGTCATGGCTTTAGAAGCTTCTGATAGGCTAATTGACATTAGTTGAGTCAATTGGAGGTGTACCTGTGGATGTATTTCAAGGTACACCATCAAACTCAGTGCCTTTTTACTTGACATCATGGGAAAAATCAAAAGAAATCAGCCAAGACCTCAAAAACATTTTTGTAGACCTCCACAAGTCTGGTTCATCCTTGGGAGCAAGGTACTGAAGGTACCACGTTCATCTGTACAAACAATAGTACGCAAGTATAAACACCATGGGACCACACAACCATCATACCACTCAGGAAAAAGACGCGTTCTGTCTCCTAGAGATGAACGTACTTTGGTGCGAAAAGTGCAAATCCCAGAACAACAGCAAAGGGCCTTGTGAAGATGCTGTAGGAAACAGGTACAAAAGTATCTATATCCACAGTAAACGCGTCCTAGATCGACATAACCTGAAAGGTCGCTCAGCAAGGAAGATGCCACCGCTCCAAAACCACCATAAAAAAGCCAGACTACGGTTTGCAACTGCACATGGGGTCAAATATCATACATTTTGGAGAAATGTCCTCTGATCTGATGAAACAAAAACAGAACTGTTTGGCCATAATGACCATCGTTATGTTTGGAGGAAAAAGGGGGAGTCTTGCAAGCCAAAGAACACCATCCCAACCGTGAAGCACGGGGGTGCTTTGCTGCAGGAGGGACTGGTGCTCTTCACAAAATAGATGGCATCGTGAGGATGGAAAGTTATGTGGATATATTGAAACAACATCTCAAGACATCAGTCAGGAAGTTAAAGCTTGGTCGCAAATGGGTCTTCCAAATGGACAATGACCCCAAGCATACTTCTAAAGTTGTGCAAATGGCTTAAGGACAACAAAGTCAAGGTATTGGAGTGGCCATCACAAAGCCCTGACCTCAATCCTATACGAAATTTGTAGGCAGAGCAGAAAAAACGTGTCCGAGCAAGGAGGCCTACAAACCTGACACAGTTACACCAGCTCTGTCAGGAGGAATGAGGGTTACAAACCTGACTCAGGAATGGGCCAACATTCACCCAACTTATTGTGGGAAGCTTGTGGAAGGCTACCCAAAACATTTGACCCAAGTTAAACTATTTAAAGGCAATGCTACCAAATACTAATTGAGCGTATGTAAACTTCTGACCCACTGGGAATACGATGAAAAAAATAAAAGCTGAAATAAATCATTCTCTCTACTATTATTCTGACATTGCACATTCTTAAAATAAAGTGGTGATCCTAACTGACCTAAGACAGGGAATTTTTACCAGGATGAAATGTCAGGAATTGTGAAATCTGAGTTACATTTTTTTGGGCTAAGGTGTATGTAAACTTCAGACTTCAACTGTATATACTGTAGGACGAGCCTTTACTAAAATACAGTAGACACACATAAAGTGGGTAAAACAGTATGTAAACATTATTAAAGAGACCAGTGTTCAATGACTCTATGTCATTACTATGCGGCGGTTGACTAGTGGTGACTGCTTAACAGTCTGATGTCCCGGAGAAAGAAGCTGTTAATCAGTCTCTCGGTCCCAGCTTGGATACACCTACCTCTCCTCCTTCTGGATGGTAGCGGGGTGAACAGGCTGTGGCTCGGGTGGCTGAGGTCCTTTATGAACTTCTTGGCCTTCCTGTAACACCGGGTGCTGTAGAGGGCAGGCAGGGTGGTCCTGGTGAGGCGTTGTCCTGACTGCACCACCCTCTGAAGAGCCCTGCAGTGCTGTAGATGTCCTGGAGGGCAGGCAGGGTGGCCCTGGTGAGGCGCTGTGCCGACTGCACCACCCTCTGAAGAGCCCTGCGGTGCTGTAGATGTCCTGGAGGGCAGGCAGGGTGGCCCTGGTGAGGCGTTGTCCTGACTGCACCACCCTCTGAAGAGCCCTGTGGTGCTGTAGATGTCCTGGAGGGCAGGCAGGGTGGCCCTGGTGAGGCGTTGTGCCGACTGCACCACCCTCTGGAGAGCCCTGCGGTGCTGGAGATGTCCTGGAGGGCAGGCAGGGTGGCCCTGGTAAGGTGTTGTGCCGACTGCACCACCCTCTGGAGAGCCCTGAGATTGCGTACGGTGCCTTTGCCGTACCAAGCGGTGATACTGCTCTCTGGAATTAGATCCTCACCCTGAGCTCCTCTACTTTATTGCCCAGGGACTGAACTTTATCGAGCAATATACTCGGAAGCGATAGATGGTATGCACTCCACCTGAGTCTGACTAGGGCCCCACTTCTTTCTGCGTTTTGGTTGCAGCCTCTGGGATGGATAGAGCTGACTCAGGAAGTTCAAACAAAGGATCCAGGTCGGGGAAGAAGAATTTCCGCTCGAATTTCGAATGAGTGATCGGCAAACCAATGTCCCAAAGTTTTTTTCAGCTGTAGGTAATACTACAACAAACACTGAGAAATAACACCTACAGTATATATTGCAAAGTTGGCTAGCTACCCATTCCCCCTAACTAATCCAGTTAGACCTTTATCTACCTATCCCCCCTAACTAATCCAGTTAGACCTCTATCTACCTATCCCCCCTAACTAATCCAGTTAGACCTCTATCTACCTATCCCCTAACTAATCCAGTTAGACCTCTATCTACCTATCCCCCCTAACTAATCCAGTTAGACCTCTATCTACCTATCCCCCCTAACTAATCCAGTTAGACCTCTATCTACCTATCCCCCCTAACTAATCCAGTTAGACCTCTATCTACCTATCCCCCCTAACTAATCCAGTTAGACCTCTATCTACCTATCCCCCTAACTAATCCAGTTAGACCTCAGCCTGGCATCTTACCTCCCTCCACCTGGGCCTTAGCAGCAAATCTGCTCTGTTCGATAAACCCTTGTTATTAGAGGCTTTTCATGGGCGTGTGTAGGGGAGTGTGTGTGCGTGTGTAGGGGAGTGTGTGTGCGTGTGCTTGTGTGTGGGTGAGAGAGAATCAATTAACTCAGGATCTCTGCACTCTGCATCTGTGACAAATGATGTGGTTCCAAATAAAGGAGTGTAATGTGCATGTCAGTTAGGTGCAGGCTACTCTCTCCTCATCCTGTCTCTCCTTACCCTCCCGCTCTACCGCCCCTTTCTATACCCCAAATAAAGGAGTGTAATGTGCATGTCAGTTAGGTGCAGGCCACTCTCTCCTCATCCTGTCTCTCCTTACCCTCCCGCTCTACCCCTCCCTCTCTATACCCCAAATAAAGGAGTGTAATGTGCATGTCAGTTAGGTGCAGGCTACTCTCTCCTCATCCTGTCTCTCCAGTTAGTTGCTCAGCTGCTGGAATTATTAGGCTAGGTAAATAAATATGGCACACATAATCCCATCCCCCCCGTCCCAGTTAGATGAGATTATTAGGCTAGGTAAATAAATATGGCACACATAATCCCATCCCCCAGTCCCAGTTAGATGAGATTATTAGGCTAGGTAAATAAATATGGCACACATAATCCCATCCCCCAGTCCCAGTTAGATGAGATTATTAGGCTAGGTAAATAAATATGGCACACATCATCCCATCCCCCAGTCCCAGTTAGATGAGATTATTAGGCTAGGTAAATAAATATGGCACACATAATCCCACCCCCCCCCCCCCCCCATCCCAGTTAGATGATATTATTAGGCTAGGTTAATAAATATGGCACACATAATCCCATCCCCCCCGTCCCAGTCAAATTAGATTATTAGACTAGGTAAATAAATATGGCACACATAATCCCATCCCCCCTGTCCCAGTTAAATTAGATTATTAGGCTAGGTAAATAAGTATGGCACACATAATCCCATCCCCCTGTCCCAGTTAGATGAGATTATTAGGATAGGTAAATAAATATGGCACACATAATCCCATCCCCCCCCCCCCCCGTCCCCCCCCCGTCCCAGTTAGATGAGATTATTAGGCTAGGTAAATAAATATGGCACACATAATCCCATCCCCCAGTCCCAGTTAGATGAGATTATTAGGCTAGGTAAATAAATATGGCACAAATAATCCCATCCCCCCGTCCCAGTTAGATGAGATTATTAGGCTAGGTAAATAAATATGGCACAAATAATCCCATCCCCCAGTCCCAGTTAGATGAGATTATTAGGCTAGGTAAATAAATATGGCACACATCATCCCACCCCCCCCCGTCCCAGTTAGATGAGATTATTAGGCTAGGTAAATAAGTATGGCACACATAATCCCATCCCCCCGTCCCAGTTAGATGAGATTAGCTGACAGATACTGTACTGAGTCCCATCAATATACAGACCAAGGTCTGTCTGCCTCTGTCTGTCTGTCCCTCCATCTGTCTATCCTTCAATTCAACACAGAACAATCAAGTTTTACACACAATGTATATTTTATGTCCCGGAGTTTATGATAGAACATCAGAAAAGCATAGTGCTGACCTCATCGACATGGACATGGGGAGGGACACATTTAAATAAACAGTGCCATCTATTTAGTAGAGAGAGAGTGTTTATAATGAATTCACATCGCAGCAATAACCTACGGCTGGACATTCTCAGGGTACAGAGGAGAGATAGAGAGAGATTATGCTCACACACACACACACACACAGATGTGCAGACGGCATGGAGGGGGGATACCAGGAAATGGACTGAATGCAACTTGTCCCAAAAAAGAAAGAATATCAAAGCATTCTGCACTCTCTTTTAGTCTCTCTCCTCTTCTGTCAATTTATTCTCTCTCTCCTCTTCTGTCAGTCTATTCTCTCTCCTCTTCTGTCAGTTTCATGTCTCTCTCCTCTTCTGTCAGTCTATTCTCTCTCCTCTTCTGTCAGTTTCATGTCTCTCTCCTCTTCTGTCAGTTTCATGTCTCTCTCCTCTTCTGTCAATTTAATCTCTCTCTCCTCTTCTGTCAGTTTAATGTCTCTCTCCTATTCTGTCAGTTTATTCTCTCTCTCCTCTTCTGTCAGTTTATTCTCTCTCTCCTCTTCTGTCAGTTTATTCTCTCTCTCCTCTTCTGTCAGTTTATTCTCTCTCTCCTCTTCTGTCAGTTTCATGTCTCTCTCCTCTTCTGTCAGTTTAATCTCTCTTTCCTCTTCTGTCAGTTTAATCTCTCTCCTCTTCTGTCAGTTTAATCTCTCTCTCCTCTTCTGTCAGTTTCATGTCTCTCAGCTCTCCTCTCCTGTGTCAGTTTCATGTCTCTCCCCTCTTCTGTCAGTTTAATCTCTCTCTCCTCTTCTGTCAGTTTAATCTCTCTTTCCTCTTCTGTCAGTTTAATCTCTCTCTCATCTTCTGTCAGTTTCATGTCTCTCCCCTCTTCTGTCAGTGTCATGTCTCTCTCCTCTCCTGTCAGTTTCATGTCTCTCTCATCTTCTGTCAGTTTATTCTCTCTCTCCTCTTCTGTCAGTTTCATGTCTCTCTCTCTTCTGTCAGTTTATTCTCTCTCTCCTCTTCTGTCAGTTTATTCTCTCTCTCCTCTTCTGTCAGTTTATTCTCTCTCTCCTCTTCTGTCAGTTTCATGTCTCTCTCCTCTTCTGTCAGTTTCATGTCTCTCTGCTCTTCTGTGTGAGTTTCATGTCTCTCTGCTCTCCTGTGTCAGTGTCATGTCTCTGTGCTCTCCTCTCCTGTGTCAGTGTCATGTCTCTCTGCTCTCCTCTCCTGTGTCAGTGTCATGTTTCTCTGCTCTCCTCTCCTGTGTCAGTTTCATGTCTCTCTGCTCTCCTCTCCTGTGTCAGTGTCATGTCTCTCTGCTCTCCTCTTCTGTGTCAGTGTCATGTCTCTCTGCTCTCCTTTTCTGTGTCAGTGTCATGTCTCTCTGCTCTCCTCTTCTGTGTCAGTGTCATGTCTCTCTGCTCTCCTTTTCTGTGTCAGTGTCATGTCTCTCTGCTCTCCTCTCCTGTGTCAGTGTCATGTCTCTCAGCTCTCCTGTGTCAGTTTCATGTCTCTCTCCTCTTCTGTGTCAGTGTCATGTCTCTCAGCTCTCCTGTGTCAGTGTCATGTCTCTCAGCTCTCCTCTCCTGTGTCAGTGTCATGCCTCTCTGCTCTCCTCTCCTGTGTCAGTTTCATGTCTCTGTGCTCTCCTCTCCTGTGTCAGTGTCATGTTTCTCTGCTCTCCTCTTCTGTGTCAGTGTCATGTCTCTCTGCTCTCCTCTCCTGTGTCAGTGTCATGTCTCTCTGCTCTCCTCTTCTTTGTCAGTGTCATGTCTCTCTGCTCTCCTCTCCTGTGTCAGTGTCATGTTTCTCTGCTCTCCTCTCCTGTGTCAGTGTCATGTCTCTCAGCTCTCCTGTGTCAGTGTCATGTTTCTCTGCTCTCCTCTTCTGTGTCAGTGTCATGTCTCTCAGCTCTCCTGTGTCAGTGTCATGCCTCTCTGCTCTCCTCTCCTGTGTCAGTTTCATGTCTCTCTGCTCTCCTCTCCTGTGTCAGTGTCATGTCTCTCTGCTCTCCTCTCCTGTGTCAGTTTCATGTCTCTCTGCTCTCCTCTCCTGTGTCAGTTTCATGTCTCTCAGCTCTCCTGTGTCAGTGTCATGTCTCTCTGCTCTCCTCTCCTGTGTCAGTGTCATGTCTCTCAGCTCTCCTGTGTCAGTTTCATGTCTCTCTGCTCTCCTCTCCTGTGTCAGTGTCATGTCTCTCTGCTCTCCTCTCCTGTGTCAGTTTCATGCCTCTCTGCTCTCCTCTCCTGTGTCAGTGTCATGTCTCTCAGCTCTCCTGTGTCAGTTTCATGTCTCTCTGCTCTCCTCTCCTGTGTCAGTGTCATGTCTCTGTGCTCTCCTCTTCTGTGTCAGTGTCAAGTCTCTCTGCTCTCCTCTCCTGTGTCAGTGTCATGTTTCTCTGCTCTCCTCTCCTGTGTCAGTATCATGCCTCTCTGCTCTCCTCTCCTGTGTCAGTGTCATGTTTCTCTGCTCTCCTCTCCTGTGTCAGTTTCATGTCTCTCTGCTCTCCTCTCCTGTGTCAGTGTCATGTCTCTCAGCTCTCCTCTCCTGTGTCAGTTTCATGCCTCTCTGCTCTCCTCTCCTGTGTCAGTTTCATGTCTCTCTGCTCTCCTCTCCTGTGTCAGTGTCATGTCTCTCTGCTCTCCTCTCCTGTGTCAGTTTCATGTCTCTCTGCTCTCCTCTCCTGTGTCAGTTTCATGTCTCTCTGCTCTCCTCTCCTGTGTCAGTTTCATGTCTCTCTGCTCTCCTCTCCTGTGTCAGTTTCATGTCTCTCTGCTCTCCTCTCCTGTGTCAGTTTCATGTCTCTCTCCTCTCCTCTCCTGTGTCAGTGTCATGTCTCTCAGCTCTCCTCTCCTGTGTCAGTTTCATGCCTCTCTGCTCTCCTCTCCTGTGTCAGTTTCATGTCTCTCTGCTCTCCTCTCCTGTGTCAGTGTCATGTCTCTCAGCTCTCCTCGCCTGTGTCAGTTTCATGCCTCTCTGCTCTCCTCTCCTGTGTCAGTGTCATGCCTCTCTGCTCTCCTCTCCTGTGTCAGTTTCATGTCTCTCTGCTCTCCTCTCCTGTGTCAGTGTCATGTCTCTCTGCTCTCCTCTCCTGTGTCAGTGTCATGCCTCTCTGCTCTCCTCTCCTGTGTCAGTTTCATGTCTCTCTGCTCTCCTCTCCTGTGTCAGTTTCATGTCTCTCAGCTCTCCTGTGTCAGTGTCATGTCTCTCTGCTCTCCTCTCCTGTGTCAGTTTCATGTCTCTCTGCTCTCCTCTCCTGTGTCAGTGTCATGTCTCTCTGCTCTCCTCTCCTGTGTCAGTTTCATGTCTCTCTGCTCTCCTCTCCTGTGTCAGTGTCATGCCTCTCTGCTCTCCTCTCCTGTGTCAGTTTCATGTCTCTCTGCTCTCCTCTCCTGTGTCAGTGTCATGTCTCTCTGCTCTCCTCTCCTGTGTCAGTGTCATGTCTCTCTGCTCTCCTCTCCTGTGTCAGTGTCATGTCTCTCTGCTCTCCTCTCCTGTGTCAGTGTCATGTCTCTCTGCTCTCCTCTCCTGTGTCAGTGTCATGCCTCTCTGCTCTCCTCTACTGTGTCAGTTTCATGTCTCTCTGCTCTCCTCTCCTGTGTCAGTTTCATGTCTCTCTGCTCTCCTCTCCTGTGTCAGTGTCATGTTTCTCTGCTCTCCTCTCCTGTGTCAGTGTCATGTTTCTCTGCTCTCCTCTCCTGTGTCAGTTTCATGTCTATACTAACCAAGGAAAGCCTACTTTAATACTTTGGGCCAGGCCTGGGCAGTTTGAGTTTCATCTAGCACATGTACAGTGGGGAGAACAAGTATTTGATACACTGCCGATTTTGCAGGTTTTCCCTACTTACAAAACATGTAGAGGTCTGTAATTTTTATCATAGGTACACTTCAACTGTGAGAGACGGAATCCAGAATATCACATTGTAGCATTTTATTGCATGACACAAGTATTTGATACATCAGGAAATTTAGAACTTAATATTTGGTACAGAGACCTTTGTTTGCAATTACAGAGATCATACATTTCCTGTAGTTCTTGACCAGGTTTGCACACACTGCAGCAGGGATTTTGGCCCACTCCTCCATACAGATCCTTCAGGTTCCGGGGCTGTCGCTGGATTATACGGACTTTCAGCTCCCTCCAAAGATTTTCTATTAGGTTCAGGTCTGGAGACTGGCTAGGCCACTCCAGGACCTTGAGATGCTTCTTACGGAGCCACTCCCTAGTTGCCCTGGCTGTGTGTTTCGGGTCGTTGTCATGCTGGAAGACCCAGCCACGACCCATCTTCAATGCTCTTACTGAGGGAAGGAGGTTGTTGGCCAAAATCTCACAATACATGGCCCCATCCTCCCCTCAATACGGTGCAGTCGTCCTGTCCCCTTTGCAGAAAAGCATCCCCAAAGAATGATGTTTCCACCTCCATGCTTCACGGTTGGGATGGGGTTCTTGGGGTTGTACTCATCCTTCTTCCAAACACGGCGAGTGGAGTTTAGACCAAAAAGCTCTATTTTTGTCTCATCAGACCACATGACCTTCTCCCATTCCTCCTCTGGATCATCCAGATGGTCATTGGCAATCTTCAGACGGGCCTGGACATGCGCTGGCTTGAGCAGGTGGACCTTGCGTGCGCTGCAGGATTTTAATCCATGACGGCATGGTGTGTTGCTAATGGTTTTCTTTGAGACTGTGGTCCCAGCTCTCTTCAGGTCATTGACCAGGTTCTGCCGTGTAGTTCTGGGCTGATCCCTCACCTTCCTCATGGTCATTGATGCCCCACGAGGTGAGATCTTGCATGGAGCCCCAGACCGAGGGTGATTGACCATCATCTTGAACTTCTTCCATTTTCTAATAATTGCGCCAACAGTTGTTGCCTTCTCACCAAGCTGCTTGCCTATTGTCCTGTAGCCCATCCCGGCCTTGTGCAGGTCTACAATTTTATCCCTGATGTCCTTACACAGCTCTCTGGTCTTGGCCATTGTGGAGAGGTTGGAGTCTGTTTGATTGAGTGTGTGGACAGGTGTCTTTTATAAAGGTAACGAGTTCAAACAGGTGCAGTTATAACAGGTAATGAGTGGAGAACAGGAGGGATTCTTTAAGAAAAACGAACAGGTCTGTGAGAGCCGGAATTCTTACTGGTTGGTAGGTGATCAAATACTTATGTCATGCAATAAAATGCAAATTAATTACTTAAAAATCAGACAATGTGATTTTCTGGATTTTTGTTTTAGATTCCGTCGCTCACAGTTGAAGTGTACCTATGATAAAAAGTTACAGACCTCTACATGCTTTGTAAGTAGGAAAACCTGCAAAATCGGCAGTGTATCAAATACTTGTTCTCCCCACTGTATATTGTTTCTCTCAAGGTTTCGACTGTTTGGACGTTGGATGACATTATAAACAAGCGGGCGGTGCTGGGCTGTGGACGCTGAACCACTAATTGGTCTAATTGTTAGCAGTTGTCTACAGGGATCCAGCCTGGGGCTGGGCTGCACACACACACACACACAGACACACACACAGACACACACACACACACACACACACACACACACACACACACACACACACACACACACACACACACACACACACACACACACGGGTTGTATTGCAGCATTGGAGCAGTGCTGTGATTACAGGTTTAAAGACTTCCTTTGTGTGTTTATGTCCCAGATAGGCTTCAAACGGCCATGATTAGATAAATGACAGATATGGGGATGGGAAAAGGATTGGCATGGAGAGGGGGGAGGCAGGAGATGTGATGGGACAGGAGAGGAGAGACAGAGACAGAGTGACGTATGTCCTTCTCTTTTCACTGAATTTTGGCCGACTCAACTGAGGGTAGTGTTTCTCTCTGTCTTTTAGACACTTGTTTTCCATCCAGGATATGATCTGTTTTATGTTGAGATACAGAAGGACAGCAGTTCTCTTTCAGTGATTACATGGTTCTAAGGGATGGTACGTCAGAGAGGTTTAAGAGGGCAGTTGGTGTTATTTCCTGGGTCAGTCTCTAAAAGCACAGTATCATAACACATTATCACAACACAGTATCACAACACATTATCACAACACATTATCACAACACATTATCACAAAACAGTATCACAACACAGTATCACAACACATTATCACAACACATTATCACAACACAGTATCACAACACAGTGTCACAGCACATTGTCCAACACATTATCCAACACAGTATCACAACACAGTATCACAGCACATTATCACAACACATGATCACAACACAGTGTCACAACACAGTATCACAACACAGTGTCACAACACATTGTCCAACACATTATCCAACACAGTATCACAACACAGTATCACAACACATTATCACAACACAGTGTCACAACACAGTATCTCAACACAGTATCACAACACATTATCCAACACAGTATCACAACACATTATCACAACACATTATCACAACACAATATCACAACACAGCAACACAACACAGTAACACAACACAGTATCACAACACAGTATCACAACACAGTAACACAACACAGTATCCCAACACAGTATCACAACACAGTATTCAACACAGTATTACAAATTGATTACTAGAAATATGTACCAGGCACAATGTTTTTTACATTTTTTGTGTACAGGACACTATTTTCTTCATAACACATGTTCAATTGTCAATACACCAACACATCTGGATCATTTACAACCACTATCATGACACTGTGGTGATCTGTCCCCATGTGATCTGTAATGGCCTCGTCCACTAGAAATGCAGCTGGAGAATCATTCAGCTATATTTTGTCACCTCAATAGCTGAATAGCTGAATTAATTACATGTCTAGATGACACTCACAACTGAAAAAGGCCTGTATTTATTTTTGTCCCTTTAAAACATTGCAATCACTTTGTCTTACCCATAAAAAGTATCGTGATTATATAGGAGGTTTTATTTTATTTTTTATAAGAAGGCTGTTTGAGTTCAAAAGACATTACACGCTATGCTCAGGCAAGGCAGTGGCTTTCGTCTCTCCCCAGTCACCTCACTTTCCAGCCTTTAGCTCAGTGGGCTATGCTCTGCTGAGGTGGGAACAGTCGGTGGCGGGGGTGTTAACGCGAGACGGTAACGGTTCAGCAGCACAGCGCCCAAGCAGCCACCCACTGAAGGAGGGAAAGAGCGTGAAATCCTGAGCACCTGGTGGCAGTTTCTACACAAGTGTCTGCAGCTGGTGCTCTGAGTCTGCAGCAACACAGCCAGCTGTGCTCCCTTCCTCCCTCTCCCCCCCCCCCCCTCCCTCCCTCCTCAGTATAACACTATAGAGTGTCTGACAGAGGGTAGGCTATAGGTAGGAAGAACTGGGCCTGGACTGAAAACTATAGGTTTTCTAATTATGCAGCTAATTAGAAAACCAGATGTGTGTGTGCCAGTTTGAGCCATTCAGTGACTGTAATGTTCTGAGTAGAACATTAGAAAGTTAGTGCCGTGATCACTATGGTTGTGGAGGAATGTAACTGTTCCTGTTGACCAGCCTGAAACAAGTCACACCTGTCTGATTAACATCATTAACTTGGTTAGACCTTCCATTCTCATGACATTTTAGTCATTCAGCAGATGCTCTTATCCAGATCGACATACAGTAAGATAGGTGAGACAAACACATACAGTATCACAGTCATAGTAAGTACATTTTCTGTCTCTCAGGCTACCCTCTCAGCCCCTGCTCTCTGTCCCTCTCAGCCCCTGCTGTCTGTCCCTCTCAGCCCCTGCTGTCTGTCCCTCTCAGCCCCTGCTCTCTGTCCCTCTCAGCCCCTGCTCTCTGTCCCTCTCAGCCCCTGCTCTCTGTCCCTCTCAGCCCCTGCTCTCTGTCCCTCTCAGTCCCTGCTCTCTGTTCCATGGAGGTGTGGACAATTAATAACCCCAGTTACTTCCTGTCTTAATGACTGACACAACGGGCATTAAAAGGTGGCAGAGGGTCGAAGGGCACTGGGCTCTGTCAACTAGGGCACATCACACCACTGTCTGGCACTCATTAATCAGGACAACAAGGAGGTGAGTGTGTGTGTGTGTGTGTGTGTGTGTGTGTGTGTGTGTGTGTGTGTGTGTGTGTGTGTGTGTGTGTGTGTGTGTGTGTGTGTGTGTGTGTGTGTGTGTGTGTGTGTGTGTGTGTGTGTGTGCGTGCGTGCGTGCGTGCGTGTGAGAGAGAGAGAGAGAGAGGTGGATGAGAAAGGGAAAAGGAAGGAGTATTTCTTGTAGAGGGGAGACGAGAGACAGAATTGTGACGGAATCAACTAGCTGGTACAGTAAGTCAGGAAGCTGAAGAGAATATATCCTGAGGGTGGTGGGGGATATAGTGGGAAGTACATAACATCACTACATAACAAGAGAATATATATCCTGAGGGTGGTGGGGGATATAGTGGGAAGTACATAACATCCCTACATAACAAGAGAATATATATCCTGGGGGTGGTGGGGGATATAGTGGGAAGTACATAACATCCCTACATAACAAGAGAATATATATCCTGGGGGTGGTGGGGGATATAGTGGGAACTACATAACATCACTACATAACAAGATAATATATATCCTGAGGGTGGTGGGGGATATAGTGGGAACTACATAACATCCCTACATAACAAGAGAATATATATCCTGAGGGTGGTGGGGGATATAGTAGGAAGTACATAACATCATTACATAACAAGAGAATATATATCCTGAGGGTGGTGGGGGATATAGTAGGAAGTACATAACAACACTACATAACAAGAGAATATATATCCTGGGGTGGTGGGGGATATAGTAGGAAGTACATAACAACACTACATAACAAGAGAATATATATCCTGAGGGTGGTGGGGGATATAGTGGGAAGTACATAACAAGAGAATATATATCCTGGGGGTGGTGGGGGATATAATGGGAAGTACATAACATCACTACTAATGCACTACATAACATCCCTACATAACAAGAGAATATATATCCTGAGGGTGGTGGGGGATATAGTGGGAAGTACATAACATCACTACATAACAAGAGAATATATATCCTGAGGGTGGTGGGGGATATAGTAGGAAGTACATAACATCATTACATAACAAGAGAATATATATCCTGAGGGTGGTGGGGGATATAGTAGGAAGTACATAACATCATTACATAACAAGAGAATATATATCCTGGGGGTGGTGGGGGATATAGTGGGAAGTACATAAGAGAATATATATCCTGGGGGTGGTGGGGGATATAGTGGGAAGTACATAACATCACTACATAACAAGAGAATATATATCCTGAGGGTGGTGGGGGATATAGTAGGAAGTACATAACATCATTACATAACAAGAGAATATATATCCTGGGGGTGGTGGGGGATATAGTGGGAAGTACATAACAAGAGAATATATATCCTGGGGTGGTGGGGGATATAGTGGGAAGTACATAACATCACTACTAATGCACTACATAACATGTCTCAGTAAGAAACAGACAGATGTTGAAACCAAACCCCTCTACTGCTAGGCTACACCACCCCGAGATGAAACTCAGTCAGACGGACCACATCACATCACAGCCTCCAAAAACAACCGTTTAATTACGCCGAATCGCCTAAATTAACCGTCGACGAGCCACAGCTTTCAAGTCCACCTCTAAATAGCATTCGATCAAAGTGTGATGGATTTTATGTCCTTAAAAACACATCTGAAGTGCATTCCGGATGGTAAAAACACAAACAATTAAAGACTAATAAGGCTCCAACTGTTAGACGTCTGGAATCCCATAATTTTATGTGTGGATATTTCACACAGTAAAAGTTCCGTTGCTTGTAAACCACAAAGACACGCCGACTCATAAGGAGGGATGAGATGTAACAGGATCCTGGTCGTTGTAAACCTCATAAGGAGGGATGAGATGTAAAAGGATCCTGGTCGTTGTAAACCTCATAAGGAGGGATGAGATGTAAAAGGATCCTGGTCGTTGTAAACCTCATAAGGAGGGATGAGATGTAAAAGGATCCTGGTCGTTGTACCTCATAAGGAGGGATGAGATGTAACAGGATCCTGGTCGTTGTACCTCATAAGGAGGGATGAGATGTAAAAGGATCCTGGTCGTTGTACCTCATAAGGAGGGATGAGATGTAACAGGATCCTGGTCGTTGTAAACCTCATAAGGAGGGATGAGATGTAAAAGGATCCTGGTCGTTGTAAACCTCATAAGGAGGGATGAGATGTAAAAGGATCCTGGTCGTTGTAAACCTCATAAGGAGGGATGAGATGTAAAAGGATCCTGGTCGTTGTAAACCTCATAAGGAGGGATGAGATGTAAAAGGATCCTGGTCGTTGTAAACCTCATAAGGAGGGATGAGATGTAAAAGGATCCTGGTCGTTGTAAACCCCATAAGGAGGGATGAGATGTAAAAGGATCCTGGTCGTTGTAAACCTCATAAGGGGGGATGAGATGTAAAAGGATCCTGGTCGTTGTACCTCATAAGGAGGGATGAGATGTAAAAGGATCCTGGTCGTTGTAAACCTCATAAGGAGGGATGAGATGTAACAGGATCCTGGTCGTTGTAAACCTCATAAGGAGGGATGAGATGTAACAGGATCCTGGTCGTTGTACCTCATAAGGAGGGATAAGATGTAAAAGGATCCTGGTCGTTGTACCTCATAAGGAGGGATGAGATGTAAAAGGATCCTGGTCGTTGTAAACCTCATAAGGAGGGATGAGATGTAATAGGATCCTGGTCGTTGTAAACCTCATAAGGAGGGATGAGATGTAAAAGGATCCTGGTCGTTGTAAACCTCATAAGGAGGGATGAGATGTAATAGGATCCTGGTCGTTGTAAACCTCATAAGGAGGGATGAGATGTAAAAGGATCCTGGTCGTTGTACCTCATAAGGAGGGATGAGATGTAAAAGGATCCTGGTCGTTGTAAACCTCATAAGGAGGGATGAGATGTAAAAGGATCCTGGTCGTTGTACCTCATAAGGAGGGATGAGATGTAAAAGGATCCTGGTCGTTGTAAACCTCATAAGGAGGGATGAGATGTAAAAGGATCCTGGTCGTTGTAAACCTCATAAGGAGGGATGAGATGTAAAAGGATCCTGGTCGTTGTAAACCTCATAAGGAGGGATGAGATGTAAAAGGATCCTGGTCGTTGGAAACCTCACAAGGAGGGATGAGATGTAAAAGGATCCTGGTCGTTGTACCTCATAAGGAGGGATGAGATGTAAAAGGATCCTGGTCGTTGTAAACCTCATAAGGAGGGATGAGATGTAAAAGGATCCTGGTCGTTGTAAACCTCATAAGGAGGGATGAGATGTAAAAGGATCCTGGTCGTTGTAAACCTCATAAGGAGGGATGAGATGTAAAAGGATCCTGGTCGTTGTAAACCTCATAAGGAGGGATGAGATGTAAAAGGATCCTGGTCGTTGTAAACCTCATAAGGAGGGATGAGATGTAACAGGATCCTGGTCGTTGTAAACCTCATAAGGAGGGATGAGATGTAACAGGATCCTGGTCGTTGTAAACCTCATACGGAGGGATGAGATGTAACAGGATCCTGGTCGTTGTAAACCTCATAAGGAGGGATGAGATGTAAAAGGATCCTGGTCGTTGTAAACCTCATAAGGAGGGATGAGATATAAAAGGATCCTGGTCGTTGTAAACCTCATAAGGAGGGATGAGATATAAAAGGATCCTGGTCGTTGTAAACCTCATAAGGAGGGATGAGATGTAAAATGATCCTGGTCGTTGTAAACCTCATAAGGAGGGATGAGATATAAAAGGATCCTGGTCGTTGTAAACCTCATAAGGAGGGATGAGATGTAAAAGGATCCTGGTCGTTGTAAACCTCATAAGGAGGGATGAGATATAAAAGGATCCTGGTCGTTGTAAACCTCATAAGGAGGGATGAGATGTAAAATGATCCTGGTCGTTGTAAACCTCATAAGGAGGGATGAGATGTAAAAGGATCCTGGTCGTTGTAAACCTCATAAGGAGGGATGAGATGTAAAAGGATCCTGGTCGTTGTAAACCTCATAAGGAGGGATGAGATGTAAAAGGATCCTGGTCGTTGTAAACCTCATAAGGAGGGATGAGATGTAAAAGGATCCTGGTCGTTGTAAACCTCATACGGAGGGATGAGATGTAAAAGGATCCTGGTCGTTGTAAACCTCATAAGGAGGGATGAGATGTAAAAGGATCCTGGTCGTTCTATAAACGTCACTTTGACATACCAGTTTATTTCAGACTGGTTCATTTATCTTGAAAGGGGTATGATTTATGAAATGGCAGTTTGGGAATCATGTTTCAACTACTAATTTTCTTGGCTAAACATCTCACCACATTGCTCTTATTCCTCTATTCATAGTGCTTTCAGTCTGTACATTTACATTATAGTAATTCACCAGACACATGTCTTATTTCATTGTTTTTATTTAACATTTATTTAACTAGACAATTCAGTTAAGAACAAATTCCTATTTACAATGACGGACGACCCCGGGCCAAACCCGGACGACCCCGGGCCAGACCCGGACGACCCCCGGCCAAACCCGGACGACCCCGGGCCAAACCCGGACGACCCCGGGCCAAACCCGGACGACACTGGGCCAATTGTGAGCCGCCCTATGGGACTCTCAATCACGAATCGAACAAGGGTCTGTAGTGACACCTCTAGCACTGAGGTGCAGTGCCTTAGACCGCTGCGCCACTCGGGAGCCCCACTGACCTAGAGTGATTAACAGTAAGGGCATTCATCTTAAGGCAGCCAGGTGAGACGACTACATACAGAATCACAGTCAGAGTAGCCCTTCTTTCATGCACATTCTGGGAATCCCTCCACTCTCCCTCTGTCATCCATCCAGACACTGCCCAGGCAGGCAGGCACCTTCCAGGTGAATGATTGACCCTGGTGGATTAGTGTAGGCACCCTTCAGGTATTAACAGCAGCAGTCATCAACATGGTCACATGATGCCTCCAATCCATCAGCCATTCTCCTCTATTTGGCTTATCTTGATAAGAGGAGCGGGTTACTTATTGGCACCCTGGTAGACACACACACACACACACACACACACACACACACACACACACACACACACACACACACACACACACACACACACACACACACACACACACACACACACACACACACACACACACACACACACACACACACACCTCTGGGAGTTGACCCTGATATAGTTTAATCTGTCCCTATGGAAGACAGCTCGTTAACCAGCGTTATGTGGGGACAGGGTGTATTTTAAGCAATTAATTTGCAACCCGGGAGCCAAACTGGAACTTTTAAATATTGACCACTGCACTGAGAAAATGAATAAGAAGAAAGTATTTGGGAGTATCATTATGCATAGAAGCATCCAGGAGATTGAGTAGACCTGACATTTGACCTCTTATAGCCCTGCCTGATGGTTAACGTGATTGGCTACAATGTGAGAGCCAATGATCTATTAAGAATTAGCACCCTGACTGTTACACACGGCTGTAGGTTTGGAATGAAGTGTGTCACTGCACAGCAGTTTGTGTGTGCTCTGTCCCTCTGTCCCTCTGTCATTCTGTCACTTCTTCCCTTTCTCTCTTCTCTCTATGGCTTTGTATCTGGTCTCTCTCGACAGCCGGCGCCTGGGAGTTTTCCAAGCAATGTTCCAGCATGGTTCAGGTTGGCAAGGTGGTTCAGCACAAAAGGGTTTTTGTAAGGAGTGTTGAGTAACAAAAAAATAATAAACTACAAAAAGTGTCCTATTTATTTTCTCTATCAAACAAACTTATTGTGGAGGATGAAGTTGACAGCTCAACAAGTATCAATAATCAACCGGGTATCACAGTCGTGAGTGCCACAGGAGCGTATCATCCTGTTGTAGGTTGTAGTTTATATCATCATGTCTTTCTAGCTAGGTTGTAGTTTTTTATCATCCTGTCTTATTGAGCTAGGTTGTAGTTTATATCATCATGTCTTTCTAGCTAGGTTGTAGTTTTTTATCATCCTGTCTTTCTAGCTAGGTTGTAGTTTTTTATCATCCTGTCTTATTGAGCTCTGTAGTTTATATCATCATGTCTTTCTAGCTAGGTTGTAGTTTATATCATCCTGTCTTATCTGGGTAGGTTGTAGTTTTTATCATCCTGTCTTATCTGGGTAGGTTGTAGTTTTTATCATCCTGTCTTTCTAGCTAGGTTGTAGTTTGTATCATCCTGTCTTTCTAGCTAGGTTGTAGTTTATATCATCATGTCTTTCTAGCTAGGTTGTAGTTTTTTATCATCCTGTCTTTCTAGCTAGGTTGTAGTTTTTTATCATCCTGTCTTATTGAGCTAGGCTGTAGTTTATATCATCATGTCTTTCTAGCTAGGTTGTAGTTTATATCATCCTGTCTTATCTGGGTAGGTTGTAGTTTTTATCATCCTGTCTTATCTGGGTAGGTTGTAGTTTTTATCATCCTGTCTTTCTAGCTAGGTTGTAGTTTTTATCATCCTGTCTTTCTAGCTAGGTTGTAGTTTTTATCATCCTGTCTTTCTAGCTAGGTTGTAGTTTATATCATCATGTCTTTCTAGCTAGGTTGTAGTTTGTATCATCCTGTCTTTCTAGCTAGGTTGTAGTTTTTTAGCATCATGTCTTTCTAGCTAGGTTGTAGTTTTTATCATCCTGTCTTATCTGGGTAGGTTGTAGTTTTTATCATCCTGTCTTATCTGGGTAGGTTGTAGTTTTTATCATCCTGTCTTTCTAGCTAGGTTGTAGTTTTTAGCATCATGTCTTTCTAGCTAGGTTGTAGTTTTTATCATCCTGTCTTATCTGGGTAGGTTGTAGTTTTTATCATCCCGTCTTTCTAGCTAGGTTGTAGTTTTTATCATCCTGCCTTATCTGGGTAGGTTGTAGTTTTTATCATCCCGTCTTTCTAGCTAGGTTGTAGTTTTTATCATCCTGTCTTATCTGGGTAGGTTGTAGTTTTTATCATCCCGTCTTTCTAGCTAGGTTGTAGTTTTTATCATCCTGTCTTTCTAGCTAGGTTGAAGTTTGTATCATCCTGTCTTTCTAGCTAGGTTGTAGTTTTATAGCATCATGTCTTTCTAGCTAGGTTGTAGTTTTTATCATCCTGTCTTTCTAGCTAGGTTGAAGTTTTTATCATCCTGTCTTTCTAGCTAGGTTGTAGTTTTTATCATCCCGTCTT
>NC_092164.1:7407629-7450582 GCF_045791955.1 Oncorhynchus clarkii lewisi
ACTTGAAGCTCTCAACCTGTTCCACTGCAGCCCCGTCGATGAGAATGGGGGCGTGCCCGGTCCTCCTTTTCCTGTAGTCCACATGTTATCATTGACTTGGTACTGATACTCCTTGTATATAGTCAAGTTATCATTGACTCAGTACTGATACTCCTTGTATATAGTCAAGTTATCATTGACTCAGTACTGATACTCCTTGTATATTGTCAAGTTATCATTGACTCAGTACTGATACTCCTTGTATATTGTCAAGTTATCATTGACTAAGTACTGATACTCCTTGTATATAGTCAGGTTATCATTGACTTGGTACTGGTACTCCTTGTATATAGTCAGGTTATCATTGACTTGGTACTGATACTCCTTGTATTTAGTCAGGTTATCATTGACTTGGTACTGATACTCCTTGTATATAGTCAGGTTATCATTGACTTGGTACTGATACTCCTTGTATTTAGTCAGGTTATCATTGACTTGGTACTGATACTCCTTGTATTTAGTCAGGTTATCATTGACTTGGTACTGATACTCCTTGTATATAGTCAGGTTATCATTGACTTGGTACTGATACTCCTTGTATATAGTCAGGTTATCATTGACTTGGTACTGGTACTCCTTGTATATAGTCAGGTTATCATTGACTTGGTACTGATACTCCTTGTATATTGTCAGGTTATCATTGACTTGGTACTGATACTCCTTGTATATAGTCAGGTTATCATTGACTTGGTACTGATACTCCTTGTATATAGTCAGGTTATCATTGACTTGGTACTGATACTCCTTGTATATAGTCAGGTTATCATTGACTTGGTACTGATACTCCTTGTATATAGTCAGGTTATCATTGACTTGGTACTGATACTCCTTGTATTTAGTCAGGTTATCATTGACTTGGTACTGATACTCCTTGTATTTAGTCAGGTTATCATTGACTTGGTACTGATACTCCTTGTATATAGGCAAGATATAATTGACTAAGTACTGATACTCCTTGTATTTAGTCAGGTTATCATTGACTTGGTACTGATACTCCTTGTATTTAGTCAGGTTATCATTGACTTGGTACCGATACTCCTTGTATATTGTCAGGTTATCATTGACTTGGTACTGATACTCCTTGTATTTAGTCAGGTTATCATTACTCATTATCTATTATTACTTGTATTATTTTGTGTTTTACTTTTCTGTTACATCTCTATTTCTCTATGAATTGTTGGGAAGGACCCATAAGCATTTCACTGCTTGTCCACATCTGTTGTTGACAAAGCATGTGACGAATACAATTAGATTTGTGTAAAGCCAGTGTGTCTATGTATGCGGATGACTCAACACTACACGTCAGCTACTACGGCAACCTAAATGACTACAACACGTAACAAAGAGCTGCAGTTAGATTCAGAATGGGTGGAATAAGTTAGTCCTGCATGTTTCTAAAACTAAAAGCATTGTATTTGGGACAAATCATTCACTAAACCCTAAACCTCAATTATATCTTGTAATGAATCATGTGGAAATTGAGCAGGTTGAGGTGACTAAACTGCTAGGAGTATCCCTGGATTGTAAACTGTCATGGTCAAAACATATTGATACAACAGTAGCTAAGATGTGGAGAAGTCTGTCCATAATAAAGCACTGCTCTACCTTCTTAACAACACAATCAACAAGGCAGGTCCTACAGGCCCTAGTTTCTACCTTCTTAACAACACTATCAACAAGGCAGGTCCTACAGGCCCTAGTTTCTACCTTCATAACAACACTATCGACAAGGCAGGTCCTACAGGCCCTAGTTTCTACCTTCTTAACAACACTATCAACAAGGCAGGTCCTACAGGCCCTAGTTTCTACCTTCTTAACAACACTATCAACAAGGCAGGTCCTACAGGCCCTAGTTTCTACCTTCATAACAACACTATCGACAAGGCAGGTCCTACAGGCCCTAGTTTCTACCTTCTTAACAACACTATCAACAAGGCAGGTCCTACAGGCCCTAGTTTCTACCTTCTTAACAACACTATCAACAAGGCAGGTCCTACAGGCCCTAGTTTCTACCTTCATAACAACACTATCAACAAGGCAGGTCCTACAGGCTCTAGTTTCTACCTTCTTAACAACACTATCAACAAGGCATGTCCTACAGGCCCTAGTTTCTACCTTCTTAACAACACTATCAACAAGGCAGGTCCTACAGGCACTAGTTTCTACCTTCTTAACAACACTATCAACAAGGCAGGTCCTACAGGCACTAGTTTCTACCTTCTTAACAACACTATCAACAAGGCATGTCCTACAGGCACTAGTTTCTACCTTCTTAACAACACTATCAACAAGGCAGGTCCTACAGGCCTTAGTTTTGTCACATCTGGTCTACTGTTCAGTCGTGTGCTCAAGTGCCACAAAGAGGGACTTAGGAAAATTACAATTGGCAGCACGGCTGGCCCTTAAAAGTACACGGGGAGCTAACTTGAATGATATGCATGTCAATCTCTCATGGCTCAAACTGGAGGAGAGATTGACTTCATCACTACTTGTTTTTGTAAGTACTTTTGACATGCTGAATGTACTGCGCTGCCTGTTTAAACTACTAGCACAATTTGTATTTATTATTTTATTCATTTTATTTCACCTTTGTTTAACCAGGAAGGCCAGTTGAGAACAAGTTCTCATTTACAACTGCGACCTGACCAAGATAGGTCAGTACAGGTGCATCAAAGCTGGGACCGAGAGACGGAAAAACAGCTTCTATCTTAAGGCCATCAGACTGTTAAACAGCATCACTAACTCAGAGAGGCTGCTGCCTACATTGAGACCCAATCACTGGCCACTTCAATAAATGGATCACTTGTCACTTTAAACAATGCCACTTTAAATAATGTTTACATATCTTACATTACTCATATCATGTGTATATACTGTATCTTATACCATCTATTGGATCTTGCCTATGCCGCTCGGCTATCGCTCAACCATATATTTAAATGTACATATTCTCATTCACCCCTTTAGATTTGTGTGTATTAGGTAGTTGTTGGGGAATTGTTAGATTACTTGTTAGATATTACTGCACTGTCGGAACTAGAAGCACAAGCATTTCGCTACACTCGCATTACCATCTGCTAACCATGTGTATGTGACAAATAAAATGTGATTTGATTTGATGTAAGTAACTTAATGTGTTTGGATACCAGGAACAGAAGCTGCTGCCTTGACAACAGCTAATGGGGATTGCTAATAAATTGGATCAAACAAATGGCCTTAGTTTACCTGGTTGTTAGCTAGCTAGCGTAGCTTGGGGATAGCTACAGCTGGGTAGCGTTTCTAGCTATCAACATCTTTGGTCCAACGTCAGCTGTCCCAGAACTAGCATGGCATTCTGTTCTACTTCTATGATCTAGTCTAAAGTTCTGTCTGTCTGACACCACTGACATGTACAGCTCTCTGGGCGAGGTTCTGTCTGTCTAACACCACTGACATGTACAGCTCTCTGGGTGAGGTTCTGTCTGTCTAACACCACTGACATGTACAGCTCTCTGGGTGAGGTTCTGTCTGTCTAACACCACTGACATGTACAGCTCTTTGGGTGAGGTTCTGTCTGTCTGACACCACTGACATGTACAGCTCTCTGGGTGAGGTTCTGTCTGTCTAACACCACTGACATGCACAGCTCTCTGGGTAAGGTTCTGTCTGTCTAACACCACTGACATGTACAGCTCTCTGGGTAAGATTATGTCTGTCTAACACCACTGACATGTACAGCTCTCTGGGTGAGGTTCTGTCTGTCTAACACCACTGACATGCACAGCTCTCTGGGTAAGGTTCTGTCTGTCTAACACCACTGACATGTACAGCTCTCTGGGTAAGATTATGTCTGTCTAACACCACTGACATGTACAGCTCTCTGGGTGAGGTTCTGTCTGTCTAACACCACTGACATGTACAGCTCTCTGGGTGAGGTTCTGTCTGTCTAACACCACTGACATGTCTCTTTTTCCCCTCCAGATACAAACTAATACATACCAACAACAACTTACAGACAAACACAAACAATGACTACATCTCCTCTGACCAGACCTGCACGCTCACACCCAATGGTGTAAAGTACTGAAGTAAAAATACTTTAAAGTACTACGTAAGTAGTTTTTTGGGGTACCTGTACTTTACTATTTAGATTTTTTACTACTTTTACATTTCACTATATTCCTTAAGAAAATATTGTACTTTTTACACCATACATTTTCTTTGACACCCAAAAGTACTCGATACATTTTGAATTAGCAGGACAGGAAAATAGTCAAATTCATGCACTTATCAACCGAACATCCCTGGTCATCTCTTCTGCCTCTGATCTGGCAGACTCACTAAACAGAGAACATCCCTGGTCATCTCTACTGCCTCTTATCTGGCAGACTCACTAAACAGAGAACATCCCTGGTCATCTCTACTGCCTCTGATCTGGCAGACTCACTAAACAGAGAACATCCCCAGTCATCTCTACTGCCTCTGATCTGGCAGACTCACTAAACAGAGAACATCCCTGGTCATCCCTACTGCCTCTGATCTGGCAGACTCACTAAACAGAGAACATCCCTGGTCATCTCTACTGCCTCTGATCTGGCAGACTCACTAAACAGAGAACATCCCTGGTCATCTCTACTGCCTCTGATCTGGTAGACTCACTAAACAGAGAACATCCCTGGTCATTCCTACTGCCTCTGATCTGACAGACTCACTAAACAGAGAACATCCCTGGTCATCTCTACTGCCTCTTATCTAGAGGACTCACTAAACAGAGAACATCCCTGGTCATCCCTACTGCCTCTGATCTGGCAGACTCACTAAACAGAGAACATCCCTGGTCATCCCTACTGCCTCTTATCTGGAGGACTCACTAAACAGAGAACATCCCTGGTCATCCCTACTGCCTCTGATCTGGCAGACTCACTAAACAGAGAACATCCCTGGTCATCTCTACTGCCTCTGATCTGGCAGACTCACTAAACAGAGAACATCCCTGGTCATCTCTACTGCCTCTGATCTGACAGACTCACTAAACAGAGAACATCCCTGGTCATCTCTACTGCCTCTGATCTGACAGACTCACTAAACAGAACATCCCTGGTCATCTCTACTGCCTCTTATCTGGAGGACTCACTAAACAGAGAACATCCCTGGTCATCTCTACTGCCTCTGATCTGGCAGACTCACTAAACAGAGAACATCCCTGGTCATCTCTACTGCCTCTTATCTGGAGGACTCACTAAACAGAGAACATCCCTGGTCATCTCTACTGCCTCTGATCTGGCAGACTCACTAAACAGAGAACATCCCTGGTCATCCCTACTGCCTCTTATCTGGAGGACTCACTAAACAGAGAACATCCCTGGTCATCCCTACTGCCTCTGATCTGGCAGACTCACTAAACAGAGAACATCCCTGGTCATCTCTACTGCCTCTGATCTGACAGACTCACTAAACAGAACATCCCTGGTCATCTCTACTGCCTCTTATCTGGAGGACTCACTAAACAGATAACATCCCTGGTCATCTCTACTGCCTCTGATCTGGCAGACTCACTAAATAGAGATAATCCCTGGTCATCTCTACTGCCTCTTATCTGGAGGACTCACTAAACAGAGAACATCCCTGGTCATCTCTACTGCCTCTGATCTGGCAGACTCACTAAACAGAGAACATCCCTGGTCATCCCTACTGCCTCTGATCTGGCGGACTCACTAAACAGAGAACATCCCTGGTCATCTCTACTGCCTCTGATCTGGCGGACTCACTAAACAGAGAACATCCCTGGTCATCTCTACTGCCTCTGATCTGGCAGACTCACTAAACAGAGAACATCCCTGGTCATCTCTACTGCCTCTGATCTGGCGGACTCACTAAACAGAGAACATTCCTGGTCATCCCTACTGCCTCTGATCTGGCGGACTCACTAAACAGAGAACATCCCTGGTCATCCCTACTGCCTCTGATCTGGCAGACTCACTAAACAGAGAACATCCCTGGTCATCCCCACTGCCTCTTATCTGGCAGACTCACTAAACAGAGAACATCCCTGGTCATCTCTACTGCCTCTGATCTGGCGGACTCACTAAACAGAGAACATCCCTGGTCATCTCTACTGCCTCTTATCTGGCGGACTCACTAAACAGAGAACATCCCTGGTCATCCCTACTGCCTCTGATCTGGCAGACTCACTAAACAGAGAACATCCCTGGTCATCTCTACTGCCTCTGATCTGGCGGACTCACTAAACAGAGAACATCCCTGGTCATCCCTACTGCCTCTGATCTGGCGGACTCACTAAACAGAGAACATCCCTGGTCATCTCTACTGCCTCTTATCTGGCGGAATAACTAAACAGAGAACATCCCTGGTCATCTCTACTGCCTCTGATCTGGAGGACTCAATAAACAGAGAACTTCCCTGGTCATCTCTACTGCCTCTGATCTGGCGGACTCACTAAACAGAGAACATCCCTGGTCATCTCTACTGCCTCTTATCTGGCGGACTCACTAAACAGAGAACATCCCTGGTCATCCCTACTGCCTCTGATCTGGCAGACTCACTAAACAGAGAACATCCCTGGTCATCTCTACTGCCTCTGATCTGGCGGACTCACTAAACAGAGAACATCCCTGGTCATCCCTACTGCCTCTGATCTGGCGGACTCACTAAACATAGAACATCTCTGGTCATCTCTACTGCCTCTGATCTGGCGGACTCACTAAACAGAGAACATCCCTGGTCATCTCTACTGCCTCTTATCTGGCGGACTCACTAAACAGAGAACATCCCTGGTCATCTATACTGCCTCTGATCTGGCAGACTCACTAAACAGAGAACATCCCTGGTCATCTCTACTGCCTCTGATCTGGCGGACTCACTAAACAGAGAACATTCCTGGTCATCCCTACTGCCTCTGATCTGGCGGACTCACTAAACAGAGAACATCCCTGGTCATCCCTACTGCCTCTGATCTGGCAGACTCACTAAACAGAGAACATCCCTGGTCATCCCCACTGCCTCTTATCTGGCAGACTCACTAAACAAAGAACATCCCTGGTCATCTCTACTGCCTCTGATCTGGCGGACTCACTAAACAGAGAACATCCCTGGTCATCTCTACTGCCTCTGATCTGGCGGACTCACTAAACAGAGAACATCCCTGGTCATCTCTACTGCCTCTTATCTGGCGGACTCACTAAACAGAGAACATCCCTGGTCATCCCTACTGCCTCTGATCTGGCGGACTCACTAAACAGAGAACATCCCTGGTCATCTCTACTGCCTCTGATCTGGCGGACTCACTAAACAGAGAACATCCCTGGTCATCCCTACTGCCTCTGATCTGGCGGACTCACTAAACAGAGAACATCCCTGGTCATCTCTACTGCCTCTTATCTGGCGGAGAGAACATCCCTGGTCATCTCTACTGCCTCTTATCTGGCCTCTGATCTGACTCACTAAACAGAGAACATCCCTGATAACATCCCTGTCATCTCTACTGCCTCTGATCTGGAGGACTCAACTGCCTCTTAAACAGAGAACTTCCCTACTGCCTCTGTCTGGCAGACTCACTAAACAGAGAACATCCCTGGTCATCCCTACTGCCTCTCTGGCGGACTCTGAGAACATCCCTGGTCATCTCTACTGCCTCTGATCTGGCGGACTCACTAAACAGAGAACATCCCTGGTCCCTGTCATCCTCTGATCTGACAGACTCACTAAACAGAACATCCCTGGTCATCTCTACTGCCTCTTATCTGATCTCTACTGCCTCTGATCTGGCAGACTCACTAAACAGAGAACATCCCTGGTCATCTCTACTGCCTCTGATCTGGCGGACTCACTAAACAGAGAACATTCCTGGTCATCCCTACTGCCTCTGATCTGGCGGACTCACTAAACAGAGAACATCCCTGGTCATCCCTACTGCCTCTGATCTGGCAGACTCACTAAACAGAGAACATCCCTGGTCATCCCCACTGCCTCTTATCTGGCAGACTCACTAAACAGAGAACATCCCTGGTCATCTCTACTGCCTCTGATCTGGCGGACTCACTAAACAGAGAACATCCCTGGTCATCTCTACTGCCTCTTATCTGGCGGACTCACTAAACAGAGAACATCCCTGGTCATCCCTACTGCCTCTGATCTGGCAGACTCACTAAACAGAGAACATCCCTGGTCATCTCTACTGCCTCTGATCTGGCGGACTCACTAAACAGAGAACATCCCTGGTCATCCCTACTGCCTCTGATCTGGCGGACTCACTAAATAAACTGCCTCTTATCTGGCGGAATAACTAAACAGAGAACATCCCTGGTCATCTCTACTGCCTCTGACACTCATAAACAGAGAACTTCCCTGGTCATCTCTACTGCCTCTGATCTGGCGGACTCACTAAACAGAGAACATCCCTGGTCATCTCTACTGCCTCTTATCTGGCGGACTCACTAAACAGAGAACATCCCTGGTCATCTCTACTGCCTCTTATCTGGCGGAATAACTAAACAGAGAACATCCCTGGTCATCTCTACTGCCTCTGATCTGGAGGACTCAATAAACAGAGAACTTCCCTGGTCATCTCTACTGCCTCTGATCTGGCGGACTCACTAAACAGAGAACATCCCTGGTCATCTCTACTGCCTCTTATCTGGCGGACTCACTAAACAGAGAACATCCCTGGTCATCCCTACTGCCTCTGATCTGGCAGACTCACTAAACAGAGAACATCCCTGGTCATCTCTACTGCCTCTGATCTGGCGGACTCACTAAACAGAGAACATCCCTGGTCATCCCTACTGCCTCTGATCTGGCGGACTCACTAAACATAGAACATCTCTGGTCATCTCTACTGCCTCTGATCTGGCGGACTCACTAAACAGAGAACATCCCTGGTCATCTCTACTGCCTCTTATCTGGCGGACTCACTAAACAGAGAACATCCCTGGTCATCTATACTGCCTCTGATCTGGCAGACTCACTAAACAGAGAACATCCCTGGTCATCTCTACTGCCTCTGATCTGGCGGACTCACTAAACAGAGAACATTCCTGGTCATCCCTACTGCCTCTGATCTGGCGGACTCACTAAACAGAGAACATCCCTGGTCATCCCTACTGCCTCTGATCTGGCAGACTCACTAAACAGAGAACATCCCTGGTCATCCCCACTGCCTCTTATCTGGCAGACTCACTAAACAAAGAACATCCCTGGTCATCTCTACTGCCTCTGATCTGGCGGACTCACTAAACAGAGAACATCCCTGGTCATCTCTACTGCCTCTGATCTGGCGGACTCACTAAACAGAGAACATCCCTGGTCATCTCTACTGCCTCTTATCTGGCGGACTCACTAAACAGAGAACATCCCTGGTCATCCCTACTGCCTCTGATCTGGCGGACTCACTAAACAGAGAACATCCCTGGTCATCTCTACTGCCTCTGATCTGGCGGACTCACTAAACAGAGAACATCCCTGGTCATCCCTACTGCCTGTGATCTGGCGGAATCTCTACTGCCTCTTATCTGGCGGACTCACTAAACAGAGAACATCCCTGGTCATCTCTACTGCCTCTGATCTGGAGGACTCAATAAACAGAGAACTTCCCTGGTCATCTCTACTGCCTCTGATCTGGCGGACTCACTAAACATAGAACATCTCTGGTCATCTCTACTGCCTCTGATCTGGCGACTCACTAAACAGAGAACTCCCTGGTCATCTCTACTGCCTCTTATCTGGCGGACTAAACAGAGAACATCCCTGGTCATCTCTACTGCCTCTGATCTGGAGGACTCAATAAACAGAGAACTTCCCTGGTCATCTCTACTGCCTCTGATCTGGCGGACTCACTAAACAGAGAACATCCCTGGTCATCTCTACTGCCTCTGATCTGGCGGACTCACTAAACAGAGAACATCCCTGGTCATCTCTACTGCCTCTTATCTGGCGGACTCACTAAACAGAGAACATCCCTGGTCATCTCTACTGCCTCTGATCTGGAGGACTCAATAAACAGAGAACTTCCCTGGTCATCTGCCTCTTATCTGACAGACTCACTAAACAGAGAACATCCCTGGTCATCTCTACTGCCTCTGATCTGGAGGACTCAATAAAAAGAGAACATCCCTGGTCATCTCTACTGCCTCTTATCTGGAGGACTCACTAAACAGATAACATCCCTGGTCATCTCTACTGCCTCTGATCTGGCAGACTCACTAAACAGAGAACATCCCTGGTCATCTCTACTGCCTCTGATCTGGCAGACTCACTAAACAGAGAACATCCCTGGTCATCCCTACTGCCTCTGATCTGGTGGACTCACTAAACAGAGAACATCCCTGGTCATCTCTACTGCCTCTTATCTGGAGGACTCACTAAACAGAGAACATCCCTGGTCATCCCTACTGCCTCTGATCTGGCAGACTCACTAAACAGAGAACATCCCTGGTCATCTCTACTGCCTCTGATCTGGCAGACTCACTAAACAGATAACATCCCTGGTCATCCCTACTGCCTCTTATCTGGCAGACTCACTAAACAGAGAACATCCCTGGTCATCTCTACTGCCTCTTATCTGGCAGACTCACTAAACAGAGAACATCCCTGGTCATCCCTACTGCCTGTTATCTGTCACTAAACAGAGAACATCCCTGGTCATCCCTACTGCCTCTGATCTGATCTGGGGGACTCACTAAACAGAGAACATCCCTGGTCATCTCTACTGCCTCTGTTCTGGTGGACTCACTAAACAGAGAACATCCCTGGTCATCTCTACTGCCTCTGATCTGGTAGACTCACTAAACAGAACATCCCTGGTCATCTCTACTGCCTCTGATCTGGCACTCACTAAACAGAACATCCCTGGTCATCCCTACTGCCTCTGATCTGGGGGACTCACTAAACAGAGAACATACCTGGTCATCTCTACTGCCTCTGTTCTGGTGGACTCACTAAACAGAGAACATCCCTGGTCATCTCTACTGCCTCTGATCTGGCAGACTCACTAAACAGAACATCCCTGGTCATCTCTTCTGCCTCTTATCTGGCAGACTCACTAAACAGAACATCCCTGGTCATCTCTACTGCCTCTGATCTGGCAGACTCACTAAACAGAGAACATCCCTGGTCATCTCTACTGCCTCCGATCTGGCAGACTCACTAAACAGAGAACATCCCTGGTAATCTCTACTGCCTCTGATCTGGCAGACTCACTAAACAGAACATCCCTGGTCATCTCTACTGCCTCTGATCTGGCAGACTCACTAAATAGAGAACTTCCCTGGTCATCTCTACTGCCTCTGATCTGGCAGACTCACTAAACAGAGAACATCCCTGGTAATCTCTACTGCCTCTGATCTGGCAGACTCACTAAACAGAACATCCCTGGTCATCTCTACTGCCTCAGATCTGGCAGACTCACTAAATAGAGAACTTCCCTGGTCATCTCTACTGCCTCTGATCTGGCAGACTCACTAAATAGAGAACTTCCCTGGTCATCTCTACTGCCTCTGATCTGGCAGACTCACTAAACAGAGAACATCCCTGGTAATCTCTACTGCCTCTGATCTGGCAGACTCACTAAACAGAACATCCCTGGTAATCTCTACTGCCTCTGATCTGGCAGACTCACTAAATAGAGAACTTCCCTGGTCATCTCTACTGCCTCTGATCTGGCAGACTCACTAAATAGGCAGACTCACTAAATAGAGAACTTCCCTGGTCATCTCTACTGCCTCCGATCTGACAGACTCACTAAACAGAGAACATCCATGGTCATCTCTACTGCCTCTGATCTGGCAGACTCACTAAACAGAGAACATCCCTGGTCATCTCTACTGCCTCTGATCTGGCAGACTCACTAAACAGAGAACTTCCCTGGTCATCTCTACTGCCTCTGATCTGGCGGACTCACTAAACAGAGAACATCCCTGGTCATCCCTACTGCCTCTGATCTGGCAGACTCAATAAACAGAGAACATCCCTGGTCATCCCTACTGCCTCTTATCTGGCAGACTCACTAAACAGAGAACTTCCCTGGTCATCTCTACTGCCTCTGATCTGGCAGACTCACTAAACAGAGAACTTCCCTGGTCATCTCTACTGCCTCTGATCTGGCAGACTCACTAAACAGAGAACTTCCCTGGTCATCTCTACTGCCTCTGATCTGGCAGACTCACTTGCTTCGTTTGTAAAATATGTCTAAATGTTGGAGTGTGCCCGTGGCTTGCCGTAAATTGCCATCTGGTTTGCTTAATATAAGGAATTTAAAATTATTTATACTTTTACTTTGATACTTAAGTATATTTTACACCAAATACTTTTAGACTTTTACTCAAGTAGAATTTTACTGGGTGACTTTTACTTTTGTCATTTTCTATTAAGGTATCTTTACTTTTACTCAAGTATGACAGTTAGGTACTTTTTCCACCACTGCTCACACCCTCATCCCTGACCACACCCCCATCCCTAACCACACCCTCATCCCTGACCACACCCCCATCCCTAACCACACCCTCATCCCTGACCACACCCCCATCCCTGACCACACCCATCCCTGACCACACCCCCATCCCTATGGTTTGCCACTTGGCTTTGTTTTTATCAGTTGCCCATGCTATTTCAATAATAAATCATTAGATTTTTCCATTGCGTTAATGATGGCGTATTGATTGATTTCCAAGTTCTTAGTATAAGAATTTTGGCCTTTTCATGTACAAAGAAGACCAGACAAATATTCAACATTTGCTGTGTTTGGGTAACCTTAACAAACTGCTGAAATAGAACAGTTTGTAGCCTACTTAGTTATAAAACAAGACAATTTCAGTCAAATAACTGGAAACAAGGCCAACATAAATTACCAACACAGATAAGTCAAATAACTGGAAACAAGGCCAACTTAAATTACCAACACAGATAAGTCAAATAACTGGAAACAAGGCCAACTTAAATTACCAACACAGATAAGTCAAATAACTGGAAACAAGGCCAACTTAAATTACCAACACAGATAAGTCAAATAACTGGAAACAAGGCCAACTTAAATTACCAACACAGATAAGTCAAATAACTGGAAACAAGGCCAACTTAAATTACCAACACAGATAAGTCAAATAACTGGAAACAAGGCCAACTTAAATTACCAACACAGATAAGTCAAATAACTGGAAACAAGGCCAACTTAAATTACCAACACAGATAAGTCAAATAACTGGAAACAAGGCCAACTTAAATTACCAACACAGATAAGTCAAATAACTGGAAACAAGGCCAACTTAAATTACCAACACAGATAAGTCAAATAACTGGAAACAAGGCCAACTTAAATTACCAACACAGATAAGTCAAATAACTGGAAACAAGGCCAACATAAATTACCAACACAGATAAGTCAATATTATATTTATTATGTTCAGATTGCAACTAATTTCCATCTAATATGTGAGAATGTCATTTCAGTTTGTCATTCCTCACCTCAAAGAGGGTAATATCATGAATCTAGCCCTCACCCACCCTTACTCATTAACCATTCAGATGCTGATTGTAGCCAGTTTAAAAAAGGAGATTCAAAATTAGGTTTCACCTGGCAACAATTGTTTTCAGAAGTTCATTTATTGGTCACTGTTTGTTTTGGAAACGGTAAGCAGATCACTGATCAACATACAGGACATCTGGAGATGTACACTCAGTTCAGTAACAACTTCACGATGGCCCGTATTCATAAAACGTCTCAGAGTGCTGATCTAGGATCAGGTCCCCCCTGTCCATGTAATCTTATTCATTATAATGTAAAAGGATAAACACTCAGCACAACAGCACTCCTACTATGAGACACTTGGGGAATGTATCTCACACACAGAAAGCAACACATCTTCACCGATATCAAATAGAAAATATGAATAACAGCCATAATGAGGACAATAAACTTAGATTATTACAAGAACATTAAATATGGTTTTGATTTAAGTGCTGCTAGGTTGGTGAAATGGGAACGATTTGTTGACGGTAAGGGAGAGTGAATGCATTACACACAGCCAATGCAAGGATTTCCCAGACATTATGGGAACGTTCATAGGATAACCAATCAGAACAAACTGTTCATGCACTGTACAGTATCTCAGGGCGCTGCTCTAAGAATACGACGACAGACTCTGTGATGAAACTCAGAACTGGGGCCTTGGTTTTAATCATCCTTGTGGATATGCCCATTTAATAAATGAAAACATTTTCATTTTCTAAACAATGAATCATGTTCTTACAGCAGCCTGTCATTGTCTATGACTCCATTACCCAGAGTGCATCTCTTCTCTCATTCTGAGGTACTCTGTTGTCTTTTCACCATCCCTGCCTGTCTACATCCATAGGTCCTGACCTGTACCCACATCCACTGTGGTGTGGTAGGACTCTCCTCTACTTAAAGCCATCCTCATGGTCTTCAGGACCAGACACGTTCTTTCCTCATCCTTTCCTCATCCTTTCCTCATCCGTCCATCCGTTCTCCCCTCTGTTCTATCTGTCTCGTCATCCCTCCATCCCTCTGTCCTGGGCTTGTCTGTCTGTCGTTCCCTCCTCCATGGCCCGAGGGGGTTATCTATGGTGCTCTCCAGAGTCATTGGGACTCTTTGGGGACGTATAGGGGGGTAAGGAGGTGGGCCGGGGGCCTGAGGCTTTGCCATTGTCCTTCTCCTCCTCTCCCTCCGTTCCTCCTACTCCTCTTCCTCCTCCTCCTCTTCCCTCCGTTCTGTCAGTCTCCTCGGAACCACCCCGCCCGTCCTCGCTGGACTCGACGACGTCTGACCCCTCCGACTCAGAGAGCAGCTCCCCGTCGTGGTACTCAGTCCCTTCCACCCCCTCGCCGTCCCTCTCCTCCCCCGCCTCCCCCGCCTCCCCCTCCCCTGCACTGCTCATCTGGGTGGTGCTGTTGTGGTGCTTGATGTGGTAGCGCTGGTTCTGGAAGAACTTGACCAGGGTGTGCTTAGGAAGGTCCAGCTGGGCCGACAGGGTGTGGATAGCCTCCTGGTCAGGGTAGAGGCCCACGTCACCGATGAAGCTCTGCAGGATGGCCAGAGCCTCCAGGGAGATCCGGGTCCGCGACCGCAGCTTTCTGGACCCGCCACTCACGCTGCCGTTGTCCTTGCCTCGAGTCCCATCTGAGTTGTGGCCCCTGGGGCCAGGCGTGGGAGTGGGGAGAGGGGATGGGTCCCGCATGGGAGATGGAGATGGGGATGGGGCCTTCCTTGGAGGTAAGGGCTGCCTGTGCAGTGCCTGTGGAGAAAAAGAGGAGGTGTCATGTTGAATCCCATCAGAGCAGACTGTCAACATAGGAAATCAGCCCACAGACTCTAAGTAATAATCAGTCTATACCCTAAGTAATAATCAGTCTATACTCTAAGTAATAATCTGTCTATTCTCTAAGTAATAACCAGTCTATTCTCTAAGTAATAATCAGTCTATTCTCTAAGGAATAATCAGTCTATTCTCTAAGGAATAATCAGTCTATACTCTAAGAAATAACCAGTTCATTCTCTAACTAAGTCTGACAACACAATATGCACATTCATATAATAAACTGAAAAACTCAACAACAACAACAGAGACAGTAGAAGAAGTTCACCTAAACATAGGATACACTCCCCCCTTAGAGGTAACTCATTTCATTTACTTTCTAGGGGGTTAGTTGTACAATAACAGAGATCCCATAGACCAGAGAGTTCCCTAGAAGCTCATAAACAACAACAGCAGCAGAGAGTGTTTCCCTAAGGAATAGGATAGACTCCCCCCTCTTAGTGTCAGCCCATTAACATCCTAGGGGGTTAGTTGGAACGTGTGGTACTGGAGCTGAGATCCCATTGACCAGACAGAGAGGTCCCAGTCCCAGGCCCATCACATTCCCCTCTCCTGGGGCTATTAGAAGGGCGGGGTGCCTGAACGCCCAAACACTGGAATGCTGCGCCCATAAATCTGTGGTCCGGGAAAATGAAAGGACCTAAATAAAGATAATAGTAATTATTTTTCCCCCTTCAATAATAACATGGTATGTTTCAAATAATATTGAGGTTAGGCCAGACCATGGAGTATTTCTAAATGCTCTTTGGTGGGTTGGTGAGAGAAGGCCTTTTGGTCTTCAGGAAATGTGTGGGCTCCTTGTTTTATGCCTCCTTGTCTATTTCTGATGTCACAAAGGGGCAATCTGAAGTTTCCGTAACAAGCTGAGGGACGGGGCTGTTGAACTGTTACCACTCTCAAATTCATATAGAGAGAGCTGTGGATGCAAGGACTGACCATCCATGATATCAAAATGATAGTTTTAACCATGTTTTGAGGCGATACAATGTTTGTTTACATTTACATTGCTGAAAAACATTGGAGTAAAACAAGCTAATATTCTGGGTTCTGATGAGGTACGACTATTGAGCTTTGCTCATGAGGCATTTCTAAGTTATATTCTTCAAGAATCAATGAGTACATATCATTGATTTAAAAGTCTAAAAATGTATGTAGCAACTGCAGATTGCCCCTTTAAAGGAGACTGACTGGAAGTGGATGACTAAAATGTCTTAAAGGAGACAAACCTGACAGGAAGTGGATGACTAAAATGTCTTAAAGGAGACAAACCTGACAGGAAGTGGATGACTTAGTGTAAGGAACAGGTGGTGGGATAGAGAGAGAAACGTCCCAGGCATCCCACCACTGTCCTGGAAACCCTTTAACAATCAATCCAGTCAGTCCTTCCATAACTCTAAATCCAACCCAACAACAGAACACACAACATCACTAAAACATCATAACTCTAAATCCAACCCAACAACAGAACACACAACATCACTAAAACATCATAACTCTAAATCCAATCCAACAACAGAACACACAACATCACTAAAACATCATAACTCTAAATCCAACCCAACAACAGAACACACAACATCACTAAACATCATAACTCTAAATCCAACCCAACATCAGAACACACAACATCACTAAAATATCATAACTCTAAATCCAACCCAACATCAGAACACACAACATCACTAAAATATCATAACTCTAAATCCAACCCAACAACAGAACACACAACATCACTAAACATCATAACTCTAAATCCAACCCAACAACAACATCACTAAAACATCATAACTCTAAATCCAACCCAACAACAGAACACACAACATCACTAAATGATCATAACTCTAAATCCAACCCAACAACAGAACACACAACATCACTAAAACATCATAACTCTAAATCCAACCCAACAACAGAACACACAACATCACTGAAATATCATAACTCTAAATCCAACCCAACAACAGAACACACAACATCACTAAACATCATAACTCTAAATCCAACCCAACAACAGAACACACAACATCACTAAACATCATAACTCTAAATCCAACCCAACAACAGAACACACAACATCACTAAAATATCATAACTCTAAATCCAACCCAACAACAGAACACACAACATCACTAAACATCATAACTCTAAATCCAACCCAACAACAGAACACACAACATCACTAAACATCATAACTCTAAATCCAACCCAACATCAGAACACACAACATCACTAAAATATCATAACTCTAAATCCAACCCAACATCAGAACACACAACATCACTAAAATATCATAACTCTAAATCCAACCCAACATCAGAACACACAACATCACTAAAATATTATAACTCTAAATCCAACCCAACAACAGAACACACAACATCACTCAAATATATCTGGTTCTTTGTTTCTCTGTTGTCATTATGGATGCAACACTCTGGAAGAAATGAGTCTCATCAAGAAAAGTAAATCATCTGTGAGGAGAGGATGAAAGAATGATAGAGACCCTGAATAATGTAGCTGTCCTGGTTAGAGAGGGTCCTCATTAGGGTACAGACCCTGAATAATGTAGCTGTCCTGGTTAGAGAGGGTCCTCATCAGGGTACAGACAGACCCTGAATAATGTAGCTGTCCTGGTTAGGGAGGGTCCTCATCAGGGTACAGACAGACCCTGAATAATGTAGCTGTCCTGGTTAGGGAGGGTCCTCATCAGGTATAGACAGACCCTGAATAATGTAGCTGTCCTGGTTAGAGAGGATCCTCATTAGGGTACAGACCCTGAATAATGTAGCTGTCCTGGTTAGAGAGGGTCCTCATTGGGGTACAGACCCTGAATAATGTAGCTGTCCTGGTTAGAGAGGGTCCTCATTAGGGTACAGACCCTGAATAATGTAGCTGTCCTGGTTAGAGAGGGTCCTCATTGGGGTACAGACCCTGAATAATGTAGCTGTCCTGGTTAGGGAGGGTCCTCATCAGGGTACAGACAGACCCTGAATAATGTAGCTGTCCTGGTTAGAGAGGGTCCACATCAGGTATAGACAGACCCTGAATAATGTAGCTGTCCTGGTTAGAGAGGGTCCTCATTAGGGTACAGATCCTGAATAATGTAGCTGTCCTGGTTAGAGAGGGTCCTCATTAGGGTACAGACCCTGAATAATGTAGCTGTCCTGGTTAGAGAGGGTCCTCATTGGGGTACAGACCCTGAATAATGTAGCTGTCCTGGTTAGAGAGGGTCCTCATTAGGGTACAGATCCTGAATAATGTAGCTGTCCTGGTAAGAGAGGGTCCTCATTAGGGTACAGACCCTGAATAATGTAGCTGTCCTGGTTAGAGAGGGTCCTCATTGGGGTACAGATCCTGAATAATGTAGCTGTCCTGGTTAGAGAGGGTCCTCATTAGGGTACAGACCCTGAATAATGTAGCTGTCCTGGTTAGGGAGGGTCCTCATCAGGGTACAGACAGACCCTGAATAATGTAGCTGTCCTGGTTAGAGAGGGTCCACATCAGGTATAGACAGACCCTGAATAATGTAGCTGTCCTGGTTAGAGAGGGTCCTCATTAGGGTACAGATCCTGAATAATGTAGCTGTCCTGGTTAGAGAGGGTCCTCATTAGGGTACAGACCCTGAATAATGTAGCTGTCCTGGTTAGAGAGGGTCCTCATTGGGGTACAGACCCTGAATAATGTAGCTGTCCTGGTTAGAGAGGGTCCTCATTAGGGTAAAGATCCTGAATAATGTAGCTGTCCTGGTTAGAGAGGGTCCTCATTAGGGTACAGACCCTGAATAATGTAGCTGTCCTGGTTAGAGAGGGTCCTCATTAGGGTACAGATCCTGAATAATGTAGCTGTCCTGTTTAGAGAGGGTCCTCATTAGGGTACAGACCCTGAATAATGTAGCTGTCCTGGTTAGAGAGGGTCCTCATTAGGGTACAGACCCTGAATAATGTAGCTGTCCTGGTTAGAGAGGGTCCTCATCAGGTACAGACAGACCCTGAATAATGTAGCTGTCCTGGTTAGAGAGGGTCCTCATTAGGATACAGACCCTGAATAATGTAGCTGTCCTGGTTAGAGAGGGTCCTCATTGGGGTACAGACCCTGAATAATGTAGCTGTCCTGGTTAGAGAGGGTCCTCATTGGGGTACAGGCCCTCTGAGACCCTGCTAACATACTAATTAATATGTCATGATTAGAAGTCAGCTTTCTGCATGACTTCACCTCCACTCTACACCAGAGAGGGCTGTTATGAGTCATTTATTGTCAGTATGTTTGTGAGTGAGAGTGTGTGTTCTTAAATTAGTGTGTGTGTGTGTGTGTGTGTGTGTGTGTGTGTGTGTGTGTGTGTGTGTGTGTGTGTGTGTGTGTGTGTGTGTGTGTGTGTGTGTGTGTGTGTGTGTGTGTGTGTGTGTGTAGCACAGCTGGGACACATGTGTGGTGTGTGGTGGAGCCCGGGGGTGTGTGGAAGGGTACAGTACAGACATGGTGGGGGTCTGGGTCAGAGGGAGGGAGACCCATGGGGATAAGAGCAAAGCATCCAGAATGACAGCAGCAGCAGAAAGCAGACCCATGTAATGCTGAGATAGACACATCTACAGGACCACCCAGTCTGCCTGGAGCTGCCAGTGTTTACCACAGAATGATATCTACCATTTTATAGGATCTTTATGGTGCCTACAGAGAGATCAACATCACCATTCTCTCTCTTATCCATTCATCAACTCTCTAACTCTGTCTGTCTGTCTGTCTGTCTGTCTGTCTGTCTGTCTGTCTGTCTGTCTGTCTGTCTGTCTGTCTGTCTTTCTGTCACTCTCATCTTGATCTCTCTGCCTATCTCTCTCTCTCCCTTGTTCTCTCTCGCCATTACCTTACGGGTAACATTACCACTTCTCCTACCATCCACCCCCTCTCTCCTTCCCCTTTCCTGCTTCCCTTCTCTCTCTCCTCGCTAGGCGCCATCAGTGAAGATGAGGCTGCAGATTTATGTCCCTGCTTTGGTCCCAGACATTCTAGGAGAGCAGTGAAGGAATGTGTTCATGGTGTGACCACAACATCCTTCCCAAGATGCTTAATTATTAAAAGAAGAAAGAGAGAGAGAATAGAAAGATGGACTGGTTCAGGCCCTTCCAGACAAGTGTCCTTCTAACATACAACAAGCTTCTGGTTAAACTGAACAGCACACAACATACACTTCTACTTCTGGTCAACTGTAAGTCCCTCACATCTGTCTACAATTGTTTTGAGGGACTGAGGTGAAGTGTCTTTGCTTTTTGTGGGAACACTCTATGTTTGTAGTTTCTGCTGCAATTGTGTCCAATATGTAATTCAGGAGGGGGGGGGGGGGGGCTCCAAGCTGTATACCGGTGAGGTATTTGCCAGGGGTGACACCTCTCCTCTCGGGCCTCTCACCTGGGTTTCTGGAGACATGTGGAGGACAGTGGAGTCTCTCACCTGTGTTTCTGGAGACATGTGGAGGACAGTGGAGTCTCTCACCGGGGTTTCTGGAGACATGTGGAGGGTAGTGGTCTCACCTGGGGTGATGGAGACATGTGGAGGACAGTGGAGTCTCACCTGTGTTTCTGGAGACATGTGGAGGACAGTGGAGTCTCTCACCGGGGTTTCTGGAGACATGTGGAGGACAGTGGAGTCTCTCACCTGTGTTTCTGGAGACATGTGGAGGACAGTGGAGTCTCTCACCGGGGTTTCTGGAGACATGTGGAGGGTAGTGGTCTCACCTGGGGTGATGGAGACATGTGGAGGACAGTGGAGTCTCACCTGTGTTTCTGGAGACATGTGGAGGACAGTGGAGTCTCTCACCGGGGTTTCTGGAGACATGTGGAGGACAGTGGAGTCTCTCACCTGTGTTTCTGGAGACATGTGGAGGACAGTGGTCTCACCTGGGGTGATGGAGACATGTGGAGGACAGTGGAGTCTCACCTGTGTTTCTGGAGACATGTGGAGGACAGTGTGAAGCCTCTCACTGTAGTGGTGCTTGGACTCCTCTTCATACACCATGTCCCTCTCAGCCTGGGACAGGGTCAGGAACCTTCTAATGGTACACAGGTTCTCCCACAGAGTCCGGTTGTCTGGGCTGGGGTTCTCCTTCCAACGCAGCAGCTCACACAGCCAGCCCTGACAGAGAGGGAGGGATGACGGGTCATTTAACATACAGCACTAGAGTGAGAGAGGAAATGGAGAAAGAGAGACAGGACAAGGGGATGGAGAGGGGTAGAGACATGAAAGAACAGGTTGGGGGAAAACAAGCAAAAGACAAGTTCCAGATGAAAGTGATGTGGTGCTGAGAGAGAGATGTGATTATCTCTGCTAGACTGGCCCAGGCACTAACACCAGCTGTTGTTTGTACACAGCCTCCTCCAGCACCCAGTGTTCATAACCTGATCAGGGCTCCTTCTCTCCCTCCCTCCAGCCGTCTCTCCGGAGAGGGCCATTGCCAGAAGGGGTCACTGAGCCATGACCCCTCACAGAGCCAGGCCTGTAGGAGACCCTACCCCCTGACCAGCAGTGGTGCACACACAGAGACACACAAGCCTGTATCTCACACGTGTTTACACACACCACACTAACGTGTGTGAAAAAACACACACACACACAACCTATTTGTTTCTATTCTATAATCCACTTCTTAGATAGTCCAATCTAAAACCACCCAGAACAACAGCAGTCTATTTATGTCTTCCTCAAGAATCCTCACGCCTTAATCATGTGATCTCTCTGTACAACCCTCAGACCAGCCGTGATCATGTGATCTCTCTGTACAACCCTCAGACCAGCCGTGATCATGTGATCTCTCTGTACAACCCTCAGACCAGCCGTTATCATGTGATCTCTCTGTACAACCCTCAGTCCAGCCGTGATCATGTGATCTCTCTGTACAACCCTCAGTCCAGCCGTGATCATGTGATCTCTCTGTACAACCCTCAGTCCAGCCGTGATCATGTGATCTCTCTGTACAACCCTCAGTCCAGCCGTGATCATGTGATCCCTCTGTACAACCCTCAGTCCAGCCGTGATCATGTGATCCCTCTGTACAACCCTCAGACCAAAAGACTTCACAGGTCAAACCATTTTCTCTTGTCAAATACCAGTCATACAAAGACAGCGAACCAAAGATGAATCACCATCTGTCTCTGACACTAACCCAAACCGAGAGGATTCTGATGAGCTGTACACAGACATCATAACATATCCCAAGCCACCCCTCTCCTAGATGGCCATTTCCAGTGGCTCCTAGATGGCTATCTTTTTCATATTTTTATTTAACCTTTATTTAACCTTTATTTAACTAGGCAAGTCAGTTAAGAACAAATTCTTACAGCCGTAAGAAAGGCAAATTACCTCCTTTGGGGACAGGGGCTGGGATTAAAAATAAAAAATAGACATAAATAAATATAGGACAAAACACACATCACGACAAGAGAGACAACACTATATAAAGAGAGATCTAAGACAACAGCATAGCAAGGCAGCAACACATGACAACACAGCATGGTAGCAACACCACATGACAACAACATGGTAGCAACACAACATGGCAGCTGCACAGCATGGTAGCAACACAACATGGTAGCAAAACAACATGGTAGCAGCACAAAACATGGTATAAAACATTATTGGGCACAGACAACAGCACAGAAGGGAAAAAAGGTAGAGACCACAATACATCACGCAAAGCAGCCACAACTGTCAGTAAGAGTGTCCATGATTGAGTCTTTGAATGAAGAGATGGAGATAAAACTGTTCAGTTTGAGTGTTTGATGCAGCTCGTTCCAGTCGCTAGCTGCAGCAAACTGAAAAGAGTAGCGACCCAGGGATGTGTGTGCTTTGGGGACCTTTAACAGAACGTGACTGGCAGAACGGGTGTTGTATGTGGAGGATGAGGGCTGCAGTAGATATCTCAGATAGGAGGGAGTGAGGCCTAAGAGGGTTTTATAAATAAGCATCAACCAGTGGGTCTTGCGACGGGTATACAGAGTTGACCAGTTTATAGAGGAGTGTAGAGTGCAGTGATGTGTCCTATAAGGAGCATTGGTGGCAAATCTGATGGCCGATTGATAAAGAACATCTAGCTGCTCGAGGGCACTCTTACCTGCCGATCTATAAAGTCTGTCTCCGTAATCTAGCATGGTTAGGATGGTCATCTGAATCAGGGTTAGTTTGGCAGCTGGGGTGAAAGAGGAGCGATTACGATAGAGGAAACCAAGTCTAGATTTAACTTTAGCCTGCAGCTTTGATATTTGCTGAGAGAAGGAGAGTGTACCGTCTAGCCATACTACCAAGTACTTGTATGAGGTGACTACCTCAAGCTCTAAACCCTCAGAGGTAGTCTCCAGTGGCTCCCTCTCCTAGATGGCTATCTCCAGTGGCTCCCTCTCCTAGATGGCTATCTCCAGTGGCTCCCTCTCCTAGATGGCTATCTCCAGTGGCTCCCTCTCCTAGATGGCTATCTCCAGTGGCTCCCTCTCCTAGATGGCTATCTCCAGTGGCTCCCTCTCCTAGATGGCTATCTCCAGTGGCTCCCTCTCCTAGATGGCTATCTCCAGTGTCTCCCTCTCCTAGATGGATATCTCCAGTGGCTCCCTCTCCTAGATGGCTATCTCCAGTGGCTCCCTCTCCTAGATGGCTATCTCCAGTGGCTCCTTCATGTGCAACCACATCCCGCATGCTCTGTCCCTCTAACAGAAACAGATGTGGAGGACTCAGGAGGGTAGGCATTTGGAGTATCTTTGATGATGTCCCACAGTGTAACCCAGCACACACATGCTCATAGACACACACACACACACACACGTAAGCCAGATCCTTTGGCTGGCGTGACAGACGTTTCTTTTATCTCTACCCGGCCCTGGACGCCCACATTGGTCCTGACAGTCAGATACCACAGCCTGTGGTACCAAACAAGCAGCGCATGCTTGACATCCCCGCCCACATACCCCGATATGTGATCTTACCTCCCATCAAATCCACCACAGTTCATCAACCCTGGAGAAATAACATTCTCCATTGTGTGGGAGATTGTGTGCATTACATGCATGTGTAGGCATGCACATGAGTGTGTGTGTGTGTTACGGTTGTTTACAGATATTTACACATTTTACTAAGCATCCTGATCACAGGATGTCAGCATTTCACCTTTAGCTAGGTAGCTTCAAACAAAAACCACTAAGCTCCTCTCACTAGAGTACGGTATTGTTATGATATACTTATATACAGTACACTGTATGTGTGTGGACTGACCTGGCTCTTGTTGGTGACCCCTGGTATACTGTATGTGTGTGGACTGACCTGGCTCTTGTTGGTGACCCCTGGTATACTGTATGTGTGTGGACTGACCTGGCTCTTGTTGGTGACCCCTGGTACACTGTATGTGTGTGGACTGACCTGGCTCTTGTTGGTGACCCCTGGTATACTGTATGTGTGTGGACTGACCTGGCTCTTGTTGGTGACCCCTGGTATACTGTATGTGTGTGGACTGACCTGGCTCTTGTTGGTGACCCCTGGTACACTGTATGTGTGTGGACTGACCTGGCTCTTGTTGGTGACCCCTGGTATACTGTATGTGTGTGGACTGACCTGGCTCTTGTTGGTGACCCCTGGTATACTGTATGTGTGTGGACTGACCTGGCTCTTGTTGGTGACCCCTGGTATACTGTATGTGTGTGGACTGACCTGGCTCTTGTTGGTGACCCCTGGTATACTGTATGTGTGTGGACTGACCTGGCTCTTGTTGGTGACCCCTGGTATACTGTATGTGTGTGGACTGACCTGGCTCTTGTTGGTGACCCCTGGTATACTGTATGTGTGTGGACTGACCTGGCTCTTGTTGGTGACCCCTGGTATACTGTATGTGTGTGGACTGACCTGGCTCTTGTTGGTGACCCCTGGTATACTGTATGTGTGTGGACTGACCTGGCTCTTGTTGGTGACCCCTGGTATACTGTATGTGTGTGGACTGACCTGGCTCTTGTTGGTGACCCCTGGTATACTGTATGTGTGTGGACTGACCTGGCTCTTGTTGGTGACCCCTGGTATACTGTATGTGTGTGGACTGACCTGGCTCTTGTTGGTGACCCCTGGTATACTGTATGTGTGTGGACTGACCTGGCTCTTGTTGGTGACCCCTGGTATACTGTATGTGTGTGGACTGACCTGGCTCTTGTTGGTGACCCCTGGTATACTGTATGTGTGTGGACTGACCTGGCTCTTGTTGGTGACCCCTGGTATACTGTATGTGTGTGGACTGACCTGGCTCTTGTTGGTGACCCCTGGTATACTGTATGTGTGTGGACTGACCTGGCTCTTGTTGGTGACCCCTGGTATACTGTATGTGTGTGGACTGACCTGGCTCTTGTTGGTGACCCCTGGTACACTGTATGTGTGTGGACTGACCTGGCTCTTGTTGGTGACCCCTGGTATACTGTATGTGTGTGGACTGACCTGGCTCTTGTTGGTGACCCCTGGTATACTGTATGTGTGTGGACTGACCTGGCTCTTGTTGGTGACCCCTGGTATACTGTATGTGTGTGGACTGACCTGGCTGTTGTGTGTGTGTGGACTGACCTGGCTCTTGTTGGTGACCCCTGGTATACTGTATGTGTGTGGACTGACCTGGCTCTTGTTGGTGACCCCTGGTATACTGTATGTGTGTGGACTGACCTGGCTCTTGTTGGTGACCCCTGGTATACTGTATGTGTGTGGACTGACCTGGCTCTTGTTGGTGACCCCTGGTATACTGTATGTGTGTGGACTGACCTGGCTCTTGTTGGTGACCCCTGGTATACTGTATGTGTGTGGACTGACCTGGCTCTTGTTGGTGACCCCTGGTATACTGTATGTGTGTGGACTGACCTGGCTCTTGTTGGTGACCCCTGGTATACTGTATGTGTGTGGACTGACCTGGCTCTTGTTGGTGACCCCTGGTATACTGTATGTGTGTGGACTGACCTGGCTCTTGTTGGTGACCCCTGGTATACTGTATGTGTGTGGACTGACCTGGCTCTTGTTGGTGACCCCTGGTATACTGTATGTGTGTGGACTGACCTGGCTCTTGTTGGTGACCCCTGGTATACTGTATGTGTGTGGACTGACCTGGCTCTTGTTGGTGACCCCTGGTATACTGTATGTGTGTGGACTGACCTGGCTCTTGTTGGTGACCCCTGGTATACTGTATGTGTGTGGACTGACCTGGCTCTTGTTGGTGACCCCTGGTATACTGTATGTGTGTGGACTGACCTGGCTCTTGTTGGTGACCCCTGGTATACTGTATGTGTGTGGACTGACCTGGCTCTTGTTGGTGACCCCTGGTATACTGTATGTGTGTGGACTGACCTGGCTCTTGTTGGTGACCCCTGGTATACTGTATGTGTGTGGACTGACCTGGCTCTTGTTGGTGACCCCTGGTATACTGTATGTGTGTGGACTGACCTGGCTCTTGTTGGTGACCCCTGGTATACTGTATGTGTGTGGACTGACCTGGCTCTTGTTGGTGACCCCTGGTATACTGTATGTGTGTGGACTGACCTGGCTCTTGTTGGTGACCCCTGGTATACTGTATGTGTGTGGACTGACCTGGCTCTTGTTGGTGACCCCTGGTATACTGTATGTGTGTGGACTGACCTGGCTCTTGTTGGTGACCCCTGGTATACTGTATGTGTGTGGACTGACCTGGCTCTTGTTGGTGACCCCTGGTATACTGTATGTGTGTGGACTGACCTGGCTCTTGTTGGTGACCCCTGGTATACTGTATGTGTGTGGACTGACCTGGCTCTTGTTGGTGACCCCTGGTATACTGTATGTGTGTGGACTGACCTGGCTCTTGTTGGTGACCCCTGGTATACTGTATGTGTGTGGACTGACCTGGCTCTTGTTGGTGACCCCTGGTATACTGTACTGTATGTGTGTGGACTGACCTGGCTCTTGTTGGTGACCCCTGGTATACTGTATGTGTGTGGACTGACCTGGCTCTTGTTGGTGACCCCTGGTATACTGTATGTGTGTGGACTGACCTGGCTCTTGTTGGTGACCCCTGGTATACTGTATGTGTGTGGACTGACCTGGCTCTTGTTGGTGACCCCTGGTATACTGTATGTGTGTGGACTGACCTGGCTCTTGTTGGTGACCCCTGGTATACTGTATGTGTGTGGACTGACCTGGCTCTTGTTGGTGACCCCTGGTATACTGTATGTGTGTGGACTGACCTGGCTCTTGTTGGTGACCCCTGGTACACTGTATGTGTGTGGACTGACCTGGCTCTTGTTGGTGACCCCTGGTATACTGTATGTGTGTGGACTGACCTGGCTCTTGTTGGTGACCCCTGGTACACTGTGTGTGTGGACTGACCTGGCTCTTGTTGGTGACCCCTGGTACACTGTATGTGTGTGGACTGACCTGGCTCTTGTTGGTGACCCCTGGTACACTGTATGTGTGTGGACTGACCTGGCTCTTGTTGGTGACCCCTGGTACACTGTATGTGTGTGGACTGACCTGGCTCTTGTTGGTGACCCCTGGTATACTGTATGTGTGTGGACTGACCTGGCTCTTGTTGGTGACCCCTGGTACACTGTATGTGTGTGGACTGACCTGGCTCTTGTTGGTGACCCCTGGTATACTGTATGTGTGTGGACTGACCTGGCTCTTGTTGGTGACCCCTGGTACACTGTATGTGTGTGGACTGACCTGGCTCTTGTTGGTGACCCCTGGTATACTGTATGTGTGTGGACTGACCTGGCTCTTGTTGGTGACCCCTGGTACACTGTATGTGTGTGGACTGACCTGGCTCTTGTTGGTGACCCCTGGTATACTGTATGTGTGTGGACTGACCTGGCTCTTGTTGGTGACCCCTGGTATACTGTATGTGTGTGGACTGACCTGGCTCTTGTTGGTGACCCCTGGTATACTGTATGTGTGTGGACTGACCTGGCTCTTGTTGGTGACCCCTGGTACACTGTATGTGTGTGGACTGACCTGGCTCTTGTTGGTGACCCCTGGTATACTGTATGTGTGTGGACTGACCTGGCTCTTGTTGGTGACCCCTGGTACACTGTATGTGTGTGGACTGACCTGGCTCTTGTTGGTGACCCCTGGTATACTGTATGTGTGTGGACTGACCTGGCTCTTGTTGGTGACCCCTGGTATACTGTATGTGTGTGGACTGACCTGGCTCTTGTTGGTGACCCCTGGTATACTGTATGTGTGTGGACTGACCTGGCTCTTGTTGGTGACCCCTGGTATACTGCATGTGTGTGGACTGACCTGGCTCTTGTTGGTGACCCCTGGTATACTGTATGTGTGTGGACTGACCTGGCTCTTGTTGGTGACCCCTGGTATACTGTATGTGTGTGGACTGACCTGGCTCTTGTTGGTGACCCCTGGTATACTGTATGTGTGTGGACTGACCTGGCTCTTGTTGGTGACCCCTGGTATACTGTATGTGTGTGGACTGACCTGGCTCTTGTTGGTGACCCCTGGTATACTGTATGTGTGTGGACTGACCTGGCTCTTGTTGGTGACCCCTGGTACACTGTATGTGTGTGGACTGACCTGGCTCTTGTTGGTGACCCCTGGTATACTGTATGTGTGTGGACTGACCTGGCTCTTGTTGGTGACCCTTGGTACACTGTATGTGTGTGGACTGACCTGGCTCTTGTTGGTGACCCCTGGTATACTGTATGTGTGTGGACTGACCTGGCTCTTGTTGGTGACCCCTGGTACACTGTATGTGTGTGGACTGACCTGGCTCTTGTTGGTGACCCCTGGTATACTGCATGTGTGTGGACTGACCTGGCTCTTGTTGGTGACCCCTGGTACACTGTATGTGTGTGGACTGACCTGGCTCTTGTTGGTGACCCCTGGTACACTGTATGTGTGTGGACTGACCTGGATCTTGTTGGTGACCCCTGGTATACTGTATGTGTGTGGACTGACCTGGCTCTTGTTGGTGACCCCTGGTACACTGTATGTGTGTGGACTGACCTGGCTCTTGTTGGTGACCCCTGGTATACTGTATGCGTGTGGACTGACCTGGCTCTTGTTGGTGACCCCTGGTATACTGTATGTGTGTGGACTGACCTGGCTCTTGTTGGTGACCCCTGGTATACTGTATGTGTGTGGACTGACCTGGCTCTTGTTGGTGACCCCTGGTACACTGTATGTGTGTGGACTGACCTGGCTCTTGTTGGTGACCCCTGGTATACTGTATGTGTGTGGACTGACCTGGCTCTTGTTGGTGACCCCTGGTATACTGTATGTGTGTGGACTGACCTGGCTCTTGTTGGTGACCCCTGGTATACTGTATGTGTGTGGACTGACCTGGCTCTTGTTGGTGACCCCTGGTATACTGCATGTGTGTGGACTGACCTGGCTCTTGTTGGTGACCCCTGGTATACTGTATGTGTGTGGACTGACCTGGCTCTTGTTGGTGACCCCTGGTATACTGTATGTGTGTGGACTGACCTGGCTCTTGTTGGTGACCCCTGGTATACTGTATGTGTGTGGACTGACCTGGCTCTTGTTGGTGACCCCTGGTATACTGTATGTGTGTGGACTGACCTGGCTCTTGTTGGTGACCCCTGGTATACTGCATGTGTGTGGACTGACCTGGCTCTTGTTGGTGACCCCTGGCATACTGTATGTGTGTGGACTGACCTGGCTCTTGTTGGTGACCCCTGGTATACTGTATGTGTGTGGACTGACCTGGCTCTTGTTGGTGACCCCTGGTATACTGTATGTGTGTGGACTGACCTGGCTCTTGTTGGTGACCCCTGGTATACTGTATGTGTGTGGACTGACCTGGCTCTTGTTGGTGACCCCTGTTATACTGCATGTGTGTGGACTGACCTGGCTCTTGTTGGTGACCCCTGGTATACTGTATGTGTGTGGACTGACCTGGCTCTTGTTGGTGACCCCTGGTATACTGTATGTGTGTGGACTGACCTGGCTCTTGTTGGTGACCCCTGGTATACTGCATGTGTGTGGACTGACCTGGCTCTTGTTGGTGACCCCTGGTATACTGTATGTGTGTGGACTGACCTGGCTCTTGTTGGTGACCCCTGGTATACTGTATGTGTGTGGACTGACCTGGCTCTTGTTGGCGGCCACCTTGGCGAACAGGGCCTGGGACACCTTGGCTCTCTTCATCTCCTGCTGGATCTCATCATAGATCCCAGAGGTAATGTTGATGTTGACCAGGGACTCCATCTTCAGGGGCAGCTCAGCACTGACCTGGGTCAGGGGGGGCTTGGGCTGCAGGGAGGAGAAGAGGGCGGGGGGGAGAAAGAAAGAGAGAGGTTTTAGTGAGCAAGACTGGCTAATCGTCTAGGTTACTGAGTCCCTAAAGAGATTGCCTGCATTTGTTTACCTGTTAGTGTACTGGCAGGGGTGTGTCTGTGTGTGATGTGACTACAGTGTTTACCTGTTAGTGTACTGGCAGGGGTGTTTCTGTGTGTGATGAGACTACAGTGTTTACTTAGTGTACTGGCAGGGGTGTGTCTGTGTGTGATGAGACTACAGTGTTTACCTGTTAGTGTACTGGCAGTGGTGTTTCTGTGTGTGATGAGACTACAGTGTTTACCTGTTAGTGTACTGGCAGGGGTGTTTCTGTGTGTGATGTGGGTTGTAGCCAGACCTGGGCTCGAATAGTATTTATTTTCTTTCAAATACTTAAACTTCACTTCATTGAGATTTCCAGACGCAATGCAACCAATGCAACAATCCCAAAAGTGCAAACCCCACCCACCCTGGCACTTCATGTAGGCTCAATCAAATGCTCAAAGTATTAGAGAGGAAATATGAATACTATTTAAACCCAGGTGTGGTTGTAGATGTGTGTCTGATGTGGCTACAGTGTGTACCTGTTAGTGTACTGGCAGGGGTGTGGTTGTAGAAGTGTGTCTGATGTGGCTCTTCCCTAGTGTTCCTATTCAACGTACATGAGGACACCTGGGTATGTACGTGTACCTGTGTGAGTCGCTGGCCAGTGGAGCTGGAGTTCTGATTGGTTGGGGTCTGGTTGCCTAGGTTGAGGTTGGGGTTCATGCTGCGTTCACGCTCCTCCTGGTAAATGTGGTCGCGTTCGCTCTCGTGGAGGTTCAGGAAGTTCTGCATAGCTTTGAGGTTGACCAGGAGTGACTGGGAGGCCTGGCGAGGGTCCTCCTCTTTACGAAGGATCTCAGACAGCAGGCCCTGAGACACAAACACGCGCGCAAATGTCAGGTCTCTTAGCAAGGACCCTCCAAGTAACCTTTCATACTCTAATTCTCTCATTACATCTCTCTCTCTCTCTCTCTCTCTCTCTCTCTCTCTCTCTCTCTCTCTCTCTCTCTCTCTCTCTCTCTCTCTCTCTCTCTCTCTCTCTCTCTCTCTCTCTCTCTCTCTCTCTCTCTCTCTCTCTCTCTCTCTCTCTCTCTCTCTCTCTCTCTCTCTCTCTCTCTCTCACACACTACTCTACTCTACTCTACACTACTCTACTCTCTTTAGGTAGGAATGTCCCTATGTCAGTGTATTGGGCTTTCTCAACAGTCAGTATCAGTGTAGTGGAGTTATATTCAGCTTTCAGAACACTCATATTAAGACAGGTCTCCACTGATGACAAACCAACTCTGAGACCCTTTAAAAGCTACAGTGATCACAGTAATGGCCGTGGATCCCACTTTTTCTGGATATGTAGTCCATTGCACTCACAAAGATCCATAGCTCCCAGAAGCTTCTGCGCATGTGCAGACCACGTGTGTATCAGCTACTCTGGCGAACGCTGTTGTTTAATAAAGTTAGATCAAAGCTGAATCAATGTCGGCAAGATCCCAGAACGATCACAGTATTCTACATTACAGAACTCAATATAATAGCCTAGTATAACTTCACTGGAAGACAAAAACAACACTGCATTTAAATAGTGCATGATAATTATTCAAGTTTTACCGGTGAAACATCCATGCAGCATCATTCTACATAGTAACCATTTGATCTCAGTCTCAGTGATGAGTGATACAGTGTTGTTTAGAAGTAGTATACTGTGTTGTTTAGAAGTATCCTAAAGTGTTGTTTAGAAGTAGCCTACAGTGTTGTTTAGAAGTAGCCTACAGTGTTGTTTAGAAGTAGCCTAAAGTGTTGTTTAGAAGTAGCCTAAAGTGTTGTTTAGAATTAGCCTACAGTGTTGTTTAGAAGTAGCCTAAAGTGTTGTTTAAAAGTATCCTAAAGTGTTGTTTAGAAGTAGCCTACAGTGTTGTTTAGAAGTAGCCTACAGTGTTGTTTAGAAGTAGCCTAAAGTGTTGTTTAGAAGTAGCCTACAGTGTTGTTTAGAAGTAGCCTACAGTGTTGTTTAGAAGTAGCCTACGGTGTTGTTTAGAAGTAGCCTAAAGTGTTGTTTAGAAGTATCCTACAGTGTTGTTTAGACGTAGCCTACAGTGTTGTTTAGAAGTATCCTACAGTGTTGTTTAGAAGTATCCTACAGTGTTGTTTAGAAGTAGTCTACAGAGTTGTTTAGAAGTATCCTACAGTGTTGTTTAGAATTAGCCTACAGAGTTGTTTAGAAGTAGCCTACGGTGTTGTTTAGAAGTATCCTACAGAGTTGTTTAGAAGTAGCCTAAGGTGTTGTTTAGAAGTAGCCTACAGTGTTGTTTAGAAGTAGCCTACAGTGTTGTCAGAGGTAGCCTACAGTGTTGTTTAGAAGTAGCCTACAGTGTTGTTTAGAAGTAGTCTACAGTGTTGTTTAAAAGTAGCCTACAGTGTTGTTTAGAAGTAGCCTACGGTGTTGTTTAGAAGTAGCCTACAGATTTGTTTAAAAGTAGCCTACAGTGTTGTTTAGAAGTAGCCTACAGATTTGTTTAGAAGTAGCCTACAGTGTTGTTTAGAAGTAGCCTACAGAGTTATTTAGAAGTATCCTACAGTGTTGTTTAGAAGTAGCCTACAGTGTTGTTTAGAAGTATCCTACAGTGTTGTTTAGAAGTAGCCTACAGTGTTGTTTAGAAGTAGCCTACAGAGTTGTTTAGAAGTATCCTACGGTGTTGTTTAGAAGTAGCCTACAGTGTTGTTTAGAAGTATCCTACAGTGTTGTTTAGAAGTATCCTACAGTGTGACTGAGTGAACGAATCTTGGAGCAGATGGTGCTAACAAACTGCAGGCATCCCACCTGTGTATTTTGCCCAGTGGCGCGCGTTGTTGAGTTTTGGCCACATGAGAAAACAATTTGCTGTTGTTTTTTGTCTTCCAATAAAGTTATACTAGGCTATTATATTGGTTTATGAAATGTAGAATACTGTGATCATTATGTGATCTGGCAGACATTGATTCTGCTTTGATCTAACTTTATTAAACAACACCAGAACCATTGGCCTGTGTAGCCTGTTCTCGGAGTAGCCTGTTCACTAAGTAGCCTGTTCACTGAGCAGCCTGTTCTCTGAGTAGCCTGTTCTCGGAGTAGCCTGTTCACTGAGCAGCCTGTTCTCTGAGTAGCCTGTTCTCTGAGTAGCCTGTTCTCTGAGTAGCCTGTTCTCTGAGTAGCCTGTTCACTGAGTAGCCTGTTCACTGAGCAGCCTGTTCTAGGAGTAGCCTGTTCACTGAGCAGCCTGTTCTCTGAGTAGCCTGTTCTCGGAGTAGCCTGTTCACTGAGCAGCCTGTTCTCTGAGTAGCCTGTTCTCTGAGTAGCCTGTTCTCTGAGTAGCCTGTTCTCTGAGTAGCCTGTTCACTGAGTAGCCTGTTCACTGAGCAGCCTGTTCTCAGAGTAGCCTGTTCACTGAGCAGCCTGTTCTCGGAGTAGCCTGAACTCGGAGTAGCCTGTTCTCTAAGTAGCCTGTTCTCTGAGTAGCCTGTTCTCTGAGTAGCCTGTTCTCTGAGTAGCCTGTTCTCTGAGTAGCCTGTTCACTGAGCCGTCTGTTCTCGGAGTAGCCTGTTCACTGAGCAGCCTGTTCTCGGAGTAGCCTGTTCTCTGAGTAGCCTGTTCACTGAGCAGCCTGTTCTCGGTGTAGCCTGTTCTCTGAGTAGCCTGTTCACTGAGCAGCCTGTTCTCGGAGTAGCCTGTTCTCTGAGTAGCCTGTTCACGGAGTAGCCTGTTCTCTGTGTGTAAAGTAGAGACTATAAACATGTGCAGAAGCATCGGGGGCTCCGGATCTTTTAGTGCTGTGGACCAAAGAACCTGAAAAAGTCAGACCCGCATTGATGTATTGATGTCAATGGGAGATTAAGTGAAACTTCAACTTAAGTGGAGGTTAGAAATGCTTAGAAATGGAAGTGGAGGTAGATGTCTCACCTGTGTGCGGTTGAAGGCCACCCTGGCGAACACAGCCTGAGAGACGCTGGCCCTCTTCAGCTCCTCTCTGACCTGATGGTAGATGTCCGGACAGACCTCCACGGCCGACGGATTCATCCCAGGATCGCTGAGGCCTCCTGGGGCTTTGCAGGAGCGCGGGATGGGTGGGTGGTTGAGGAACTGTTGGTGCTGCTGCTGGTGGAGGGCCTGCGGACCGTGCTGGTGGGCTAGCAGGCGGCTAACAGCTAGCTGCTGGTTGATGAGGTGGGCCATGGCCAGTTGTTGCCTGACCATCTGAGGGCTGAGCTGGGGGGAGAGGAGACCGCCCGGGCCCAGTAAGGGTTGGAGGGAGGCCGGAGGACCGGGAGGGGGCGCCTGGCCTCTGGGCGGTGGGCTGTGGTGGTGCTGGGCATGGGGTGAGTGCTGCTGAGACAGGTGGGGGAGGGCCTGTTGCTGGCTGGGAGTTTGGGGGTCCCCTAGTCCAACCTTGAGGGGTAACCCTCCAAGCTGGGTTGGTGGGGTCAGGTGAGAGGGGGGGCGCTGTCCCAGGCCACATACGTCTGACATGCTGTCCCTCTCCACTGCAGATACAAACAGACATGGTGGTGAGAGGAGGTCTGAAGAGATCTCAATACCATCTATATACTGTTCAGATACTATATATATATATATATATATTCTGGTAATGGCCGTTCTTTCCAACTCACCTTTAATATCAGGTTTATCCAGTCCTGACCACATCTTCTCCAGGTATTCACCTGTAGTGAAGTCACATGCTATATATCAGACTGGTTAACAAACCAATACACGTATACAGTACAGTACAGCACAGTAGGTAGGATACACAGCATTCAACTACATTTTATCCATGTATTTATCCATCCATCCAGCCATGCAATTGACATCAACAGAAGGTCCGAAGACTGACAAGTAGATCCTCCAATCAGATTCTGAGGTGACTACGCTAATCCAATGGGAATGTCCCATTCCCCATTTTACAACATCTGGAGGGCTGCAGTGTGTTTGTCTTTTGGGGCCGCAGAGCAGAACAGAACAGAACTAATACTATGGGCTGTAAGGAACCTGATCCCCCTCCTCCCTCCCCCCTCCCCCCTCCCCTGTCAGACCACAGGCACCATTTATCTCCTCTCCCACTTCTCCCTGTGTTTGTGGTCTGGTGTCAACTTTGATCTGCCTCCATGTTGGAATGACAGTGTTAAACAGGGAGGAGAGCGTAAGGAGAGGGTACATGGTCTGCTATGAGGTACAAGTGTGTGTAAATCCATGTGTGTGCATGCACTCTGTATGTGTTGCGCGTGTGTGTGCCATGCCCCTGTGTGTGTGTGTGTGTGTGTGTGTGTGTGTGTGTGTGTGTGTGTGTGTGTGTGTGTGTGTGTGTGTGTGTGTGTGTGAGACGTTTCCCTGCATGTGTGTGCCATGCCCCTGTGTGTGTGTGTGTGTGTGTGTGTGTGTGTGTGTGTGTGTGTGTGTGTGTGTGTGTGTGTGTGTGTGTGTGTGTGTGTGTGTGTGTGTGTGTGTGTGTGTGTGTGCCCGTGCCCCTGCGTGTGTGTGACGTTTCCCTGCGTGTGTGTGTGTGACTTTTCCCTGAGTGTGTGTGTTTGTGTGTGACGTTTCCCTGAGTGTGTGTGTGTGTATGTGTGTATGTGTGTATGTGTGTATGTGTGTGTGTGTGTGTGTGTGTGTGTGTGTGTGTGTGTCGTTTCCCTGAGTGTGTGTGTAAGGGGATCTCCCAGTGTGGAGTGGCAAGCGGCTGCATCTGATTAGAGGCTGACAGTGTTTGGTTTTCTCTGCTATATTAAGGGTGACATTAAAATATTATGTAAACCATGTATCATGCTGGGGTCTCTATAGAGCTGTCTCTAATACCATGCATCATGCTGGGGTCTCTATAGAGCTGTCTCTAATACCATGCATCATGGTGGGGTCTCTAGTCTCTATAGAGCTGTCTCTAATACCATGCATCATGGTGGAGTCTCTAGTCTCTATAGAGCTGTCTCTAATACCATGCATCATGGTGGGGTCTCTATAGAGCTGTCTCTAATACCATGTGTCATGGTGGAGTCTCTAGTCTCTATAGAGCTGTCTCTAATACCATGTATCATGGTGGAGTCTCTAGTCTCTATAGATCTGTCTCTAATACCATGTACCATGGTGGAGTCTCTAGTCTCTATAGAGCTGTCTCTAATACCATGTATCATGCTGGGGTCTCTAGTCTCTATAGAGCTGTCTCTAATACCATGTATCATGGTGGAGTCTCTAGTCTCTATAGAGCTGTCTCTAATACCATGTATCATGGTGGAGTCTCTAGTCTCTATAGAGCTGTCTCTAATACCATGTATCATGCTGTGGTCTCTAGTCTCTATAGAGCTGTCTCTAATATCATGCATCATGGTGGGGTCTCTAGTCTCTATAGAGCTGTCTCTAATACCATGTATCATGGTGGGGTCTCTAGACTCTATAGAGCTGTCTCTAATACCATGTATCATGGTGGAGTCTCTAGTCTCTATAGAACTGTCTCTAATACCTTGCATCATGCTGGGGTCTCTATAGAGCTGTCTCTAATACCATGTATCATGGTGGGGTCTCTATAGAGCTGTCTCTAATACCATGCATCATGGTGGGGTCTCTAGTCTCTATAGAACTGTCTCTAATACCATGCATCATGGTGGGGTCTCTAGTCTCTATAGAACTGTCTCTAATATCATGTATCATGGTGGGGTCTCTATAGAGCTGTCTCTAATACCATGCATCATGGTGGGGTCTCTAGTCTCTATAGAACTGTCTCTAATACCATGCATCATGGTGGGGTCTCTATAGAGCTGTCTCTAATACCATGTATCATGGTGGGGTCTCTATAGAACTGTCTCTAATACCATGCATCATGGTGGTGTCTCTATAGAGCTGTCTCTAATACCATGTATCGTGGTGGGGTCTCTAGACTCTATAGAGCTGTCTCTAATACCATGCATCATGGTGGGGTCTCTATAGAGCTGTCTCTAATACCATGTATCATGGTGGGGTCTCTATAGAGCTGTCTCTAATACCATGTATCATGGTGGGGTCTCTAGTCTCTATAGAGCTGTCTCTAATACCATGCATCATGGTGGGGTCTCTAGTCTCTATAGAGCTGTCTCTAATACCATGTATCATGGTGGGGTCTCTATAGAGCTGTCTCTAATACCATGCATCATGGTGGGGTCTCTATAGAGCTGTCTCTAATAACATGTATCATGGTGGGGTCTCTAGTCTCTATAGAGCTGTCTCTAATACCATGTATCATGCTGGGGTCTCTAGTCTCTATAGAGCTGTCTCTAATACCATGCATCATGCTGGGGTCTCTAGTCTCTATAGAGCTGTCTCTAATACCATGGATCATGGTGGGGTCTCTATAGAGCTGTCTCTAATACCATGCATCATGGTGGGGTCTCTATAGAGCTGTCTCTAATACCATGCATCATGGTGGGGTCTCTATAGAGCTGTCTCTAATACCATGTATCATGGTGGGGTCTCTAGTCTCTATAGAGCTGTCTCTAATACCATGTATCATGGTGGGGTCTCTATAGAGCTGTCTCTAATACCATGTATCATGGTGGGGTCTCTAGTCTCTATAGAGCTGTCTCTAATACCATGTATCATGGTGGGGTCTCTATAGATCTGTCTCTCTAATGCCCCCTTAATTATCAGTACTATTGCTGCTGTACAGGTTAATCTCAGGATTGAAGCTACTGTCTGACTCTAACAAACACAGTGATCCCTGCTGGTCAGCAGAACATAATGTCCAAAATGACAATCATTTGGGGGGTTTTCTCGGGGGGATTTTGCAGTTTAGTTAACCCACTTAAAGAAAATCATTAGTCCACTGTTAATACAGTCCCAAAATGGTTTGCATGTCAGCAGTCAAGTTTTCAAGATATTGGACTTTTAAGAACCAAACTGTCACTTGCAAAACGCATCATCATCATGATGTGGCAGATGACAGTTTGCTTCTTGAATGTCCAATATCTTGAAAACTTGACAGCTGACCTGCAAAATGTTTTGGGACTGTATCAACAGTCTGTTGATAACTGTCTGCTGAAAGAAGGGCCCGACACTTGGGTCAGCTCAAGGACTTACAGTTAGGATCCCAGCCAATGACAGGCAATGTTATAGTGGAAGGTGCTACTGACATATTATTGTCCATGTGGGGTGTGTGAGGCTACAGGAGCCAAGAGGGGACACACCTCACCTTGAATCCTTTTGTACTTCTTGTACCAGCGGCCAAACTCCTGGCACTTGGAGGTGGACACGTTGGCATAGTATGAGCTGTTGACTATGGCAGAGATCATACTCTGATGAGAGAGAGAGAGAGAGAGAGCGAGAGAGAGAGAGAGAGAGAGAGAGAGAGAGAGAGAATATAGTGTATGTTTTAGTGAATGTGTACTGTGTAATACTAGACCTATAAGGACCTGGAGCACCACAACACAGTTACATACTGTATAGACTGGAACACCACAACACAGTCACATACTGTATAGACTGGAACACCACAACACAGTTACATACTGTATAGACTGGAACACCACAACACAGTCACATACTGTATAGACTGGAACACCACAACACAGTCACATACTGTATAGACTGGAACACCACAACACAGTTACATACTGTATAGACTGGAACACCACAACATGTCACATACTGTATGGACTGGAACACCACAACACAGTTAAATACTGTATAGACTGGAACACCACAACACAGTCACATACTGTATAGACTGGAACACCACAACACAGTCACATACTGTATAGACTGGAACACCACAACACAGTCACATACTGTATAGACTGGAACACCACAACACAGTTACATACTGTGGACTGGAACACCACAACACAGTCACATACTGTATAGATTGGAACACCTCAACACAGTTACATACTGTGGACTGGAACACCACAACACAGTTACATACTGTATGGACTGGAACACCACAACACAGTTACATACTGTATAGACTGGAACACCACAACACAGTTACATACTGTATAGACTGGAACACCACAACACAGTTACATACTGTATAGACTGGAACACCACAACACAGTCACATACTGTATGGACTGGAACACCACAACATGTCACATACTGTAGAAAACAGATCTGCGTTGTTGTTTTGGAATCTGTATACAGGAAATCATGTGTCATTTGAACCCCATGTAAGAAAAGCACACCACCTCCTGCAGCTAATGAAAAACAATCTAAGCCAGAGACTAAGATACATAACATGACATGACATAAGATGACATAAGCTGCTACCAGAGAGAGAGGGCCCTCCTTGGCACATTATTCCCCACCACTATAAGGCTAATACAATGCAGTACAACCTAAGCCAGAGACTAAGTTGCATGACATGACATAAGATGACATAAGATGCTACCAGAGAGAGAGGACACTCCTTGGCACATGATTCCCCACCACTATAAGGCTAATACAATGCAGTACAACCTAAGCCAGAGACTAAGTTGCATGACATGACATAAGCTGCTACCTGAGAGAGAGGGCACTCCTTGGCCAGGGAACTCTGATTCATCTCCTTCAGTAGCTCTTTGAGGGCGTTCCTCACTGTAGCGTGGTTCCACTGCTCTGACGGCAGATCCTCCAGCCTGGAAAAGCTGGAACCAGGGTTGGATTCATTACCACATGCAAGGGAAAACTATTGAAAACATTATGCAATGAAATAAAATATAATTTATTTCTGGACAACTTCACATAGTCCCTCCCTCTTTCAGTCAGTTTGATGCCTAATGAACACAACCCTGAGACACTAATACATCACTTCCTGTTTGACATACAACAACATAACAACACAAAACTGACATTTGACCCCAAAATTCTCAAGTGTCATTTTTCACCTCTTGGATCACTGAGATTAGAATCTGTACTATATATTTTGTAATTATTATCATTATGTTTTTGGGCCAAATACTACGCATTTTACCATCCTTTCCACAAAATTATAATTACCGTAACAGTCCAAAAAAGTAATAAACAAAACATTTTCTAATATTTTTTTACATTGCTATCCTAATGAAAAGGCCTAAGTTAAACATAACACTGAAAATATGTCAAATGAAACTATAAAATAAAATCGGACTTTTTCCCAATTTGAGCTTTTTAGCCATTTTGGTAATGAGAAGGCCAAGTGGGGTAATGAGAAGGCCAAGTGGGGTAATGAGAAGTCCAAGTGGGGTAATGAGACGGCCAAGTGGGGTAATGAGAAGGCCAAGTGGGTAATGAGAAGTCCAAGTGGGGTAATGAGAAGTCCAAGTGGGGTAATGAGAAGGCCAAGTGGGGTAATGAGAAGGCCAAGTGGGGTAATGAGAAGGCCAAGTGGGGTAATGAGAAGGCCAAGTGGGGTAATGAGAAGGCCAAGTGAGGTAATGAGAAGGCCAAGTGGGGTAATGAGACGGCCAAGTGGGGTAATGAGAAGGCCAAGTGGGGTAATGAGAAGGCCAAGTGGGGTAATGAGAAGGCCAAGTGGGGTAATGAGAAGGCCAAGTGGGGTAATGAGAAGGCCAAGTGGGGTAATGAGAAGGCCAAGTGGGGTAATGAGAAGGCCAAGTGAGGTAATGAGAAGGCCAAGTGGGGTAATGAGACGGCCAAGTGGGGTAATGAGAAGGCCAAGTGGGGTAATGAGAAGGCCAAGTGGGGTAATGAGAAGGCCAAGTGGGGTAATGAGAAGGCCAAGTGGGGTAATGAGAAGGCCAAGTGGGGTAATGAGAAGGCCAAGTGGGGTAATGAGAAGGCCAAGTGGGGTAATGAGAAGTCCAAGTGGGGTAATGAGAAGGCCAAGTGGGGTAATGAGAAGGCCAAGTGGGGTAATGAGAAGGCCAAGTGGGGTAATGAGACGGCCAAGTGGGGTAATGAGAAGGCCAAGTGAGGTAATGAGACGGCCAAGTGGGGTAATGAGAAGGCCAAGTGAGGTAATGAGAAGGCCAAGTGGGGTAATGAGAAGTCCAAGTGGGGTAATGAGAAGGCCAAGTGGGGTAATGAGAAGGCCAAGTGGGGTAATGAGAAGGCCAAGTGGGGTAATGAGAAGGCCAAGTGGGGTAATGAGAAGGCCGAGTGAGGTAATGAGAAGGCCAAGTGGGGTAATGAGAAGGCCAAGTGGGGTAATGAGAAGGCCAAGTGGGGTAATGAGAAGGCCAAGTGGGGTAATGAGAAGGCCAAGTGGGGTAATGAGAAGGCCAAGTGGGGTAATGAGAAGTCCAAGTGAGGTAAAATGGGTGTTTGAGAATAAGAACCTCGTTCTGAAGGCATACAAACAAACATGAATTGAACTTCTACTCTTCCTCTAGATCACATATGTCAGAGTCAAGGCCCGCGGGCCACATCCGGCCCGCAAGAAGGTTTTTTACGGCCCCTGGGATGATCTTGATTTATTATTAGAACCGGCCCGCAGCAAGCCGGCAGCCCGCAGATCTTTTACACGCACCAATACTACATTTCCCACAATGCAAAGGTGACGCACCGAGCAGTAGGCTGCTTCATTTCAATATTTATTGGCACAGCAGTCGTCAGCATCACAGTAAAATTAACTTTCAGATACCCATCAAAAATGGCAAAACGGAAGGTGGATACTGAGAACCGGGGGTTTCAAACAAGGTGGGAGTCGGAGTATATGTTCACGAAGGTAGCTGGAAAACCTGTGTGTCTTCTGTGTGGAGAAAGTGTGGCGGTACTGAAAGAGTATAATCTGAGACGACATTATGAAACGAAACACGCGGACAAAAACAAGAATATGGACATGGAACAAAGGCTACAAAAGGCAGAGGAATTAAAACGAGGCCTCAAATCTCGACAGGCTCTGTTCAAAAAAGCCAAATCACAAGGCCAGGCTGCTGTCAAGGCCAGTTTTATTTTGGCAGAAGAGATCGCTAAATCAGCCCGGCCATTTACGGAGGGGGATTTCATCAAAAACTGCATGATTAAAGTTTGTGACGAAGTTTGCCCAGAAAAAAGGCAACTCTTTTTAAATGTGAGTCTGAGCAGAAACACCATTGCCGAGAGAGTAGACCAGTTGTCCATCAATCTAAAAGAGCAGCTTGTGAAAAAGGGAAAAGATTTTATTGCATATTCCTTGGCTGTGGATGAGAGCACCGACATTTCTGACATTGCCCAGTTGTCAATTTTCATCCGCGGAGTGGACTCCAACCTAAGCGTGACAGAGGAGTTTTTGGCTTTACGTCCTATGCATGGCACAACTACGGGGCATGATTTGTATGAAGAGGTGTCAAGATGTGTAAATGAGATGGAGCTGCCTTGGGAAAAACTC
>NC_092164.1:7450682-7550682 GCF_045791955.1 Oncorhynchus clarkii lewisi
CGTCCAGTGCCGTCTATGGGAAGCCACCATGCCATGTTCGCTAGCTATCTACAGCAACATTTCTAGCTGCATCAATGGCCGGTCTCTTGTAAAACACACAACTTGAGCTATATATATATATATATATATATATATATATTTTTTTTTTTATTAAAAAGCGCCCAACAGTGACTTATTACTTAAGTTTAATTCAAATGTGTCAATCGGTAGTTGAAATATTATGATTAATTGTGAACCATGAGTCTTTTCTTTAGTTCTACTGTGTTATTGACTGTATGTTTGTTTTACTCCATGTGTAACTCTGTGTTGCTGTATGTGTCGAACTGCTTTGCTTCATCTTGGCCAGGGTCTCAGTTGTAAATGAGAACTTGTTCTCAACTTGCCTACCTGGTTAAATAAAAAAGGTTAAATAACTAGAAAGTGGATATATTTAATTCTCCCTATCCACTTTTTATTTATTACACCCGTTATTTATACATACAGTCAATAATAGGGTATGTATATATGAATGTACCGCGCAGTTTGCAGCCCGCTTTTCTGTGGGTCTTCTGCGCCAGTCTTTCCACCCTTCCCCCATAGTCTTAACATGGAGTCCGCAACAAACAACCTTTTTTAGTAATATTTACTATAAAACAACCCTACCACCTGCGTTTATTCAGGAGGCAGATAGATAATGCATGCAATCAGGCGTCTAGTATGCAACAGAGTTTAGTTCCCCGTGTAAAATATCCGACCTATGGGAGAAAGTGGGGGGGAACTTTGTGTGAATACGGTTTCACAAACCAGTCTGGCTAGTTAGCCTTTAGCAACTGTGTTGTTTTGGACATTTAACCTAACATTAGCCAACTACTACTACAACAACAAACTAAAATACCTTGCAAACTTACAACACAGAAAGTACATCTTTAAAAAAAACACACAAATGAAAAGCTAATTTGTCAAACTAGTTAACTAGTTTGTTCGGCTAATAAGTTGCTGCTAGCTAACACGTTAGCCTAGCCACATAACTTGTTACTGTATCTAAAATAGGGGACTCATTTAGCACAAAGCTACATGTTATACGGTACGAGTTGCCCTCGGTTACGTGTGTGATTTATAGTCATTTCACCGGTTAGATTAGGTTATTAGTTAACTAGTTAAACATTGTATAAAGCAGTAGCTACCAACTTGGCTAAGCTAACTAGCTAAGAAACCCTGCGGCCTAAAACTGCCCCATGTGCTGCTGCTTTGTTCTGGGGAGGGGAGACACTACCTAACACACATAATACAGATTCAAACATATCAAATAAACGCTTTCATCCAATACAATTATTCCCGTTAAAACTTTATTTTTTTAAAACTACAACTAAAAAGAAGTGTATAATAGTGTAAGTAGATAAAAGTTGGATAAATCAGTCCGGTCTAACTAAGGAGAGAGACAAACACGCTTTTCAAATCTCCCTCATTCTCAACTATGGAGGAGAGAGGACTGCCATGCGACACTTACTACACTGCTTTTACTCACCAACTTCTCCCTTTTAGGACGCTGAAACGCACATCTAAGCATGGATAGCTATACCATTTTTTTTTTTAATCTGTTTCCCCTCCCTAAATATATATAGTGCTAAAAAACATCGGATAAATAAAAGAGTTTGCTTGCCAATAACATGCGTTTAGCAAGACACTCACCGCTGAAATCCACCATCTTCGCTCAGTTGCCTGGATTTACCGTTGAATGTGGGGAGGAAAACCCAACCAAATAAATACAAATCTAGCAACTGCTTCGTACACTTGTAACATGGACTAGGAACTATATGACAAAAGTGGGGAGCACATGCGTCTCTACCGCTGTACTGTGGGATAGTATTGAGGGTTTAGGAAAGTGGCGCTCAGACGACCTGTCGGTCCCCATGTGGGCGAATGAAGGGCGGTTCCCGCTGAACGTAAATATCTAGCTACAACCCCCCAACTCTCTCATTCACATCAACTACGGTGCTTCCGATCCCACCCTCACACACATGGAATGAACTATCTATCAACCTTTATATTCTATTACACTGGGCTGAGCTACATTCCAATGCATTTTGGAAACAAGATACTTTCGAGAGCTGTAATTTGTATTTTCAAAATACAAAAATACTTTTCTATACCATTTTTATTTTTATTTTAAAGCGGTTCACATTTTGTGGCCCCCTTTCAACCTGAATTACTATCAGAAATCGGACAGATATTGATTGAACGAACCGCATATGGATTGTGATGGCACTATGGTGTGATAAGAGCTTCATGCTAAATTAACTAAATATACATGGAAATCTAAAAAAAAAAAATGAACAATTGCAAAGCATGCTGAGTATTATTCTAAAGAATTCTGCCACAAAACAAGACCAATAATATTACCCACTGTGCTTTTACTTCATTTTGGTATGTTAATTTTCAATTATAAACTGTGTGGTTCCAGCTCTGAATGCTGATTGGCTGACAGCCGTGATATATCAGACCGTATACCACAAATATGACAACACATGTATTTTGACTGCTCTATTTACGTTGGTAAGCAGTTTATAACAGCAGTAATGCACATCGAGTGTACTCGAGTGACAAATACATTTTGATTTGATTTATATGGCCAATATACCACGGCTAAGGGCTGTGCCCAGGCACTCCACAATGCGTCGTGCTTAAGAACAGCCCTTAGCCGTGGTATATTGGCCATATAAATCAAATCAAATCAAACTTTGTTTGTCACTCGAGTACAACAAGTGTAGACCTTACCGTGAAATGCTTACTTTACAAGCCCTTAACCAAGAGTGCAGTTCAAGAATTTAGCACATCTCCTCGTGCCTTATTGCTTAAATATGCATTTAGGTCATTTAACAGACAATCTTCTCCAGAGTGACTTAGTTAGAGAAACAACAACATATCACAGTCAAAGCATGTACAACGTTTATGACACCGTTACTGAGAATGTTGTTGCTGTTTTTATATGGGCAAGTCAGTTAAGTATAATCTATTATTTACATTGACAGCCTACCTCGGCCAAACCCGGATGATGCTGGGCCAATTGTGTGCCGCCCTATGGGGACTCCCAATCACGGCCGGATGTGATACAGCCTGGATTCGAAACAGTGACTGCAGTGATGCCTTTAGCACTGAGTTGCAGTGCTTAACACCGCTGCGCCACTCAGGCTGTTCTGGTCGGGCTGGCTGCTTGCAATTCTATTTGTGTATTTTAAAATACAATATACATGTGTTTTAATTAAATAAATTACACAATTCAAAAGTATTTTATAGTTTATTTTGATACATTGATCTTTATGGTATATTGTCATTTTTGCCCATCCCTGCCCTCAGCGAATTTTGCACGCTATCTGGGATCCTTGGGACATCCCCATTGACGTTCAAATGTAAAAGGTTTAGGGTAGAGAAGTCCCAAGGATTCTGGGTAGCCTCAGCCAATCCCCTAAAAATGGTTAGTAACCAAATTAGTTAGACAGAAAATTACCTAACTGAGTGGATGCGGGTTTTTAAATTTACAGTCTGCAAACAACACATTAGATATATTTAAAACGAATATCTATTCAATCGGATTGTTGTGTGATTTGTTTAACATGGGATAAAATAGTTTCATAACAAATTAATAACAAAATAATATGTAGCTGGAAATGGCGACATCTGACGTGGTTTATTCCCAAACATTGATTTCCCACGAAGAACAAAATAAAATAAATCACATAGTGGCTAAATAACTAGAAAAACGTGCAAAAGCAATTATGACGAATTAAAAATCGGAAAATGTGCTGTATAGTCTGGATTCGATCACAATACAATACAACTATAATCCCACCAGCCTATATATGGAGTTGACATATTTATCCAATTGCCTAATCTCAATCCCATGTTTATCAATTTGCACCAATGTACTTTGATTTGCTTAAAATATAGATATGTTTAATGACATGTTCCATCTTCTAAATCTGACACAATTATTAATTACACAATTATTATCATTATTGACAGTTATTTTCCGCCATGGCTTCTTCACCATTTACATTGTTGTGGTCATTTTCAAATGATACTTAGAAATGCATAATTATAGTGTAAATCCTAGGAACACCGTATCAATAGCAAAAAACATTGAGGTTTTATTATTTGTGAACCGACCGTAAAACATTCTACTAGACCACCACTAGAGGGTCTCAGTAAACCGAGGAACGTAATAGAGCTTCTCTGTCAGACGCACTCAAACAGCAACCCATCTTACCACGTCTCCTCAAACAGCATCCCATCTTACCACTTCTCCTCAAACAGCATCCAATCTTACCACAATACCCCTGTTTCTCCTTCCTTTGCTAAATATGCCAGTGAGAGATCCAGAGATGGAGGGAGAAGTGTGTATTATTCACTCTTCATTTAAAAATGGTCCTCTTTATTCCAGACTGCTGTTATTGATTATTGATCTATGAATAGGAACTTATTTTCCTGTAATTGAATATTCACACATTAAAGAAACGGTCTCAATTACATTATGTCATTCATATAAAGCCTGTCCACTTTGAACCTCAAGTTAATTGGTCTCCACACTGTTTCATCTCCTCTGGCAGTATTGTGGCAGTATTGTGGCAGTATTGTGGCAGTATTGTGGCAGTATTGTGGCAGTATTATGGCAGTATCGTGGCAGTACTGTGGCAGTATTATGGCAGTATTATGAAAGTATTGTGGCAGTATTGTGGCAGTATTGTGACAGTATTGTGGCAGTATTGTGGCAGTATTATGGCACAGTATTGTGGCAGTATTATGGCACAGTATTGTGGCAGTATCGTGGCAGTATTGTGGCAGTATTGGGACAGTATTGTGGCAGTATTGTGGCAGTATTGTGGCAGTATCGTGGCAGTATTGTGGCAGTATTGTGACAGTATTGTGTCAGTATCGTGGCAGCATCGTGGCAGTATCGTGGCAGTATCGTGGCAGTATCGTGGCAGCATCGTGGCAGTATCGTGGCAGTATTGTGGCAGCATCGTGGCAGTATCGTGGCAGCATCGTGGCTGTATCGTGGCAGTATTGTGGCAGCATCATGGCAGTATCGTGGCAGCATCGTGGCAGTATTGTGGCAGCATCGTGGCAGTATCGTGGCAGCATCGTGGCAGTATTGTGGCAGTATTGTTAGTGGTCGCTGGATTGTAACCTCCCTCCCCTACCCCCACACACAGACAACGGGCCAAAAGTACATACAGTATAAAGTATTGACATCAATGTCAATGTGGAGGCTATACACAGGGGGTACCGGTACAGAGTCAATGTGGAGGCTATATACAGGGGGTACCGGTACAGAGTCAATGTGGAGGCTATATACAGGGGGTACCGGTACAGAGTCAGTGTGGAGGCTATATACAGGTACAGAGTCAATGTGGAGGCTATACACAGGGGGTACCGGTACAGAGTCAATGTGGAGGCTATATACAGGGGGTACCGGTACAGAGTCAGTGTGGAGACTATATACAGGGGGTACCGGTACAGAGTCAATGTGGAGGCTATATACAGGGTATTACGGTACAGAGTCAATGTGGAGGCTATATACAGGGGGTACCGGTACAGAGTCAATGTGGAGACTATATACAGGGGGTACCGGTACAGAGTCAATGTGGAGGCTATATACAGGGGGTACCGGTACAGAGTCAATGTGGAGGCTATATACAGAGGGTACCAGTACAGAGTCAATGTGGAGGCTATATACAGGGGGTACCGGTACAGAGTCAATGTGGAGGCTATATACAGGGGGTACCGGTACAGAGTCAATGTGGAGGCTATATACAGGGGGTACCGGTACAGAGTCAATGTGGAGGCTATATACAGGGGGTACCGGTACAGAGTCAATGTGGAGGCTATATACAGGGAGTACCGGTACACCATCTTCCTCTCGAGGCCCACCATCCTCCTCTCGAGGCCCCCCCATCCTCCTCTCATGGCCCACCATCCTCCTCTCGATGCCCCCCATCCTCCTCTCGACGCTCCCCATCTTCTTATTGAGGCCTCCCATCCTCCTCTCGAGGCCCACCATCCTCCTCTCGAGGCCCCCCATCCTCCATTCGAGGCCCCCCATCTTCCTATCGAGGCCCACCATCCTCTCGAGGCCCCCCATCCTCCTCTCGAGGCTCCCCATCTTCCTATCGAGGCCTCCCATCCTCCTCTCGAGGCCCCCCCATCCTCCTCTCGAGGCCCACCATCCTCCTCTCGAGGCCCACCGTATTCCTCTCGAGGCCCACCATCCTCCTCTCGAGGCCCACCATCCTCCTCTCGAGGCCCACCGTATTCCTCTCGAGGCCCACCATCCTCCTCTCGAGGCCCACCATCCTCCTCTCGAGGCCCACCATATTCCTCTCGAGGCCCACCATCCTCCTCTCGAGGCCCCCCATCTTCCTCTCGAGGCCTACCATCCTCCTCTCAAGGCCCACCATCCTCCTCTCGAGGCCCCCCATCCTCCTCTCGAGGCCCCCCATTCTCGTCTCGAGGCCCCCCAAATGACGTGTTCACTAGACATTCTGGAACACTCCACACTTCCAAATCACAAACTCTTCTATGTTGCCTTAACAACTAACATGCTGTCCTTATGAAGAGCAGCTTTTTTAGAAGAAACAGTCCCCCCAGTGAGACCTGTATAATCTCAGGTGGTGCTGTACCTGACGGGCTCTGTCAGCTCGGTAATGTGGTATGATGTGGCTGAGGGAGCATGAAACGCGTTGGCCCACCAGTCCCGGTCTCCCGACGCCCACGGGATGCTGCCTGGCGGCGCGGCTACCACTGGAGTAGCAGGTCTCAGAGGAGGACAGAGCAGAGTCAAGGACACGTCAAACCACTACAACACTGTCACAGTAAATATGTGCGTTTTAAACAGTGGTGGCTGGTGGGTGGAGCAATAAGAGGTGAGCCTGATGCTGTAGTTGTGTAAAGTCCTATGCATTGACCAGGTCAGTGTATCGTTTAGTTCATGAGAGCCTGATGCTGTAGTTAAAGTGTAAAGCATTTTGACTACGTTTTATTTTCTTATTCCTGTAAGAGATTAAAGCTAAGAGCTTTATCAATGTTTATATGAAAGGTAGTCATGGTATATACAGTATATTGTGTGAACCTGTTTTTACAAAACAGAGTATGGAGTTGAGTATGGATTCAGTTCCACCAAGGATGGAACACACCACATTTACACACCTTACTGTGTTTATTGAGAAGCACAGTCGCTCACCTTTGATTCCATCTCATAGTGGTTTAGAAGTCACTACTTGTGAATTGGGTTGTGTTTTTCTGTGGATTCATGTTTATTGTATTTGTATGTTGTATTTATTATGGATCCCCGATTCCTGTCAAGGCAGCAGCTACTCTTCCTGGGGTTTATTATGGATCCCCATTAGTTCCTGCCAAGGCAGCAGCTACTCTTCCTGGGGTTTATTATGGATCCCCATTAGTTCCTGCCAAGGCAGCAGCTACTCTTCCTGGGGTTTATTATGGATCCCCATTAGTTCCTGCCAAGGCAGCAGCTACTCTTCCTGGGGTTTATTATGGATCCCCATTAGATCCTACCAAAGTAGCAGCTACTCTTCCTGGGGTTTATTATGGATCCCCATTAGTTCCTGCCAAGGCAGCAGCTACTCTTCCTGGGGTTTATTATGGATCCCCATTAGTTCCTGTCAAGGCAGCAGCTACTCTTCCTGGGGTTTATTATGGATCCCCATTAGATCCTACCAAGGCAGCAGCTACTCTTCCTGGGGTTTATTATGGATCCCCATTAGATCCTACCAAAGTAGCAGCTACTCTTCCTGGGGTTTATTATGGATCCCCATTAGTTCCTGCCAAGGCAGCAGCTACTCTTCCTGGGGTTTATTATGGATCCCCGTTAGTTCCTGTCAAGGCAGCAGCTACTCTTCCTGGGGTTTATTATGGATCCCCATTAGTTCCTGCCAAGGCAGCAGCTACTCTTCCTGGGGGTTTATTATGGATCCCCATTAGTTCCTGTCAAGACAGCGGCTACTCTTCCTGTTGTTTATTAAGGATCCCCATTAGTTCCTGCCAAGGCAGCAGCTACTCTTCCTGGGGGTTTATTATGGATCCCCATTAGTTCCTGCCAAGGCAGCAGCTACTCTTCCTGGGGGTTTATTATGGATCCCAATTAGTTCCTGCCAAGGCAGCAGCTACTCTTCCTGGGGTTTATTATGGATCCCCATTAGTTCCTGCCAAGGCAGCAGCTACTCTTCCTGGGGGTTTATTATGGATCCCCATTAGTTCCTGTCAAGGCAGCAGCTACTCTTCCTGGGGTTTATTAAGGATCCCCATTAGTTCCTGCCAAGGCAGCAGCTACTCTTCCTGGGGGTTTATTATGGATCCCCATTAGTTCCTGTCAAGGCAGCAGCTACTCTTTCTGGGGTCTGGCAAAATTAAGGCAGACCTCTCCCCATTTTAGCTACTGTTGTATCAATATGTTTTGACCATGACAGTTTACAATCCAGGGTTACTCCAAGCAGTTTATTCACCTCAACTTGCTCAATTATTGAACTTTGAAAACTGAGATTCCCTCAGATTAAAACAGAGTTGGGTTCACCCTAGTAAACTATAGGAGGGATATATGGCTGATATCTCAGTCTATTGGGTTCACCCTAGTAAACTATAGGAGGATAAATGGCTGATATCTTAGTCTATTGATGTAATAGAGTAGAAAAGGTATCTGTTTGGTAGACAGACACAGAAGGATGTCATTGCTTGGTAGAGAAGCAGGGTCATGTGATCTGTAAGACGTTGGTTATGGTGTTGCACACTGGATGATGGAATGGCAGTCAGAATCCTCAGACTGTCCCAAGTGGTTCATTAAGAAGGTAATGGACTGTACCATTGGGTAATGGACTGTACCATTGTCATGGAACCAACACACACTTTAATTACAGCCGGGGAGCAGAACTGAACATGTACGTACACAAGGTAAACCAATGGTTATGTGGGGGCCTGTTTTATACACTATCTACAGTGTAATTATTGGGACAGTGACATGTTTGTTGTTGTTTTTGGCTCTGTACTCCCAGCACTTTGGACTTGAAATTATACAATGGCTATGAGGTTAAAGTGCAGGACTGTCAGCTTTAATTTGAGGGTATTTTCATCCATCCGGGTGAAACATTTAGAAATTACAGCATTTTCTGAACATAGTCCCCTCCACTTTAGGGAACCAGAAGTATTGGGACAAATTCACTTCTTAAAGAGGAGTCCAAAGTGTACTATTTGGTCCTATATTCCTAGCACTCAATGACGACATCAAGCTTGTGACTCTACAAACGTGTTGGATGCATTTCTTCTGTTTGTGTTGGTTGTGTTTCACATTATTTTAAATAATGTAAATAATGTATTGTGTCATTTTGGAGTCACTTTTATTGTAAATAAGAATAGAATGTGTTACGAAGCAGTTCTACATTAAAATAATGTGAAACACAACCAACACAAACAGAAGACAGACTCAACACAGACTCTGCATACCAAATAGCACCCTATTCCCTATATAGTGCATACCAAATAGCACCCTATTCCCTATATAGTGCATACCGAATAGCACCCTATTCCCTATATAGTGCATACCAAATAGCACCCTATTCCCTATAAGTGCATACCAAATAGCACCCTATTCCCTATATAGTGCATACCAAATAGCACCCTATTCCCTATATAGTGCATACCAAATAGCACCCTATTCCCTATATAGTGCATACCAAATAGCACCCTATTCCCTATATAGTGCATACCAAATAGCACCCTATTCCCTATAAGTGTATACCAAATAGCACCCTATTCCCTATAAGTGCATACCAAATAGCACCCTATTCCCTATATAGTGCATACCAAATAGCACCCTATTCCCTATATAGTGCATACCAAATAGCACCCTATTCCCTATATAGTGCATACCAAATAGCACCCTATTCCCTATATAGTGCATACCAAATAGCACCCTATTCCCTATAAGTGCATACCAAATAGCACCCTATTCCCTATATAGTGCATACCAAATAGCACCCTATTCCCTATAAGTGCATACCAAATAGCACCCTATTCCCTATATAGTGCATACCAAATAGCACCCTATTCCCTATAAGTGCATACCAAATAGCACCCTATTCCCTATATAGTGCATACCAAATAGCACCCTATTCCCTATAAGTGCATACCAAATAGCACCCTATTCCCTATATAGTGCATACCAAATAGCACCCTATTCCCTATATAGTGCATACCAAATAGCACCCTATTCCCTATTATTGTGCTCCTGTCACGCCCTGACCTTAGAGAGCCTTTTTATGTCTCTATTTTGGTTTGGGCAGGTTGTGATTTGTTTGGTCATTCTATGGTCTGATTTCTATGTTTTCTATTTCTTTGTGTTTGGCCGGGTATGGTTCTCAATCAGGGACAGCTGTCTATGGTTGTCTCTGATTGGGAATCATACTTAGGCAGCCTTTTTTCCTTTCGGTAGTTGTGGGTAGTTGTCTTCGTTTGTGCGTGTACAACCTTACGGAGCTTCACGGTCGTTTTTTGTTGTATTATTGTTTTGTTGGCGACATTTGCAAATTAAATAAAAATGTACGCTCCCCACGATGCACCTTGGTCCATTCCATACGACGATCGTGACAGTGAGACATTGTTACCTGAGACAGACTGACAGTTATGCCACTAAATATAATTAAGAGGCATTCATTTCAGTGTGAGTTAACATCAAAATACTATATCACAAAAATAAAATGTTTTACACAAATTATATTCAAAATCTCTCACAGCGAAAAAAATATTTTCAAGTTTCCATTTGCTAAATTGTGCTCCGAGTCTAAAGCATGGATCTCTTTTATTCAAAAAGAAGACAGTTCCTCGTTTAGCAGCAGTACACGTAACAGCAAGTCATTGCCAACTCAGGGTTAGCTTTCCTTGTGAAAATCCCAGAATGCACTCTGTCTTTACTGCCTTTATCCATTCTCTCTCTCCAAGGAAATAAAACGTGGCCCAAATGATTAGATTCTCCGGCCTTGATAATGTCTAGATTGTTCAGAGAGTGTGTTTTCTAAAAAATTAAATAAAAAGCTCACACAGTGAAGGGTTTCAAAGTAGGTGACGGACATGTTCACGTCCCAGGCCTGAAACCACCGCTTGGCCCACTGACTTCATAAAGCACACAGCTTGGCCCACTGACTTCATAAAGCACACAGCTTGGCCCACTGACTTCATAAAGCACACAGCTTGGCCCACTGACTTCATAAAGCACACAGCTTGGCCCACTGACTTCATAAAGCACACAGCTTGGCCCACTGACTTCATAAACCATTGGGGGACTGAACAACTCCTCATTCATTCCATTGGTCCTTGGCCCCTGTGAGAAGACCCACAGGTCCCTCAGACCTTGTAGTATAAATTAGTAGGACTCTGTGGAGGCATCTCCTGTACCATATAAACGGGATGTCTGTAGTCTCCACTGACCCTCTCATGGTGCCTACAGAACACGGAGTCAGAGGGCCTTGGAGGAAACACTGTGTGGCTGGGCTCTGACCGGATGTCATCGCTACTCCCTCCGTAGCTGTCTCTCTTGGGCGTGGCCAGGGTGTTGAGGGACAGAGACTGTTGGACGTCCCTGTCCGGCGTGGCGTGGCGCCTGTGGTACCGCCACACCACCATCAGTAGGACCACGATGACCAATAGGAGGAGGACGATGCCACAGGCCACGCCAACAAAGAGTCCGACCTCAGAGCCGATGGATCCGCCTTCTGTTGACGAGGCTCCGCCTTCTGTGTCAATGTCTCCTTCACTGTGAGTGATTTCTGAAAAAGAGAGAGCGAGAAAGGAAAAGAGAGAGAAAGAGAGAGAGGGAGAGAGAGAGAGAGAGAGAGAGAGAGAGAGAGTTTTAATGCAAAGACAAAGAAAGAACTTAAGAATGATTAGATTCTCCTTGTAAAGACAGAGGTCTACTGGTGTAAAGGGTAAAGGAGAGTTAAATATAAACACATTAAGACCCCTCAGTATGTCCCCCTCTACAGTCCTATTGAATAACACTTCCCACTACATTGAGTTAGATATAAACACATTAAGACCCCTCAGTATGTCCCCCTCTACAGTCCTATTGAATAACACTTCCCACTACATTGAGTTAAATATAAACACATTAAGACCCCTCAGTATGTCCCCCTCTACAGTCCTATGGAATAACACTTCCCACTACATTGAGTTAGATATAAACACATTAAGACCCCTCAGTATGTCCCCCTCTACAGTCCTATTGAATAACACTTCCCACTACATTGAGTTAAATATAAACACATTAAGACCCCTCAGTATGTCCCCCTCTACAGACCTATGGAATAACACATCCCACTACATTGAGTTAGATATAAACACATTAAGACCCCTCAGTATGTCCCCCTCTACAGTCCTATTGAATAACACTTCCCACTACATTGAGTTAAACAGATACATACCAGCGTTGTTCGTCACATCATTGTCTTTAATGGGAAGCTCCTTTTCTGGGGCCTCAGGGTGCTGAGGAGGGAACCTGGTGGGAGACTCTTCAGGGAGAGGAAGGGGTTTGGAGGAACCTAGAATAGATCAAACACACCTCATTATACTACCATACAGTATTCACACCAACAGCCAGGTCATTATGCTACAATACAGTATTCACACCAACAGCCAGGTCATTATACTACAATACAGTATTCACACCAACAACCAGGTCATTATACTACAATACAGTATTCACACCAACAGCCAGGTCATTATACTACAATACAGTATTCACACCAACAGCCAGGTCATTATACTACAATACAGTATTCACACCAACAGCCAGGCCATTATACTACAATACAGTATTCACACCAACAGCCAGGTCATTATACTACAATACAGTATTCACACCAACAGCCAGGTCATTATACTACAATACAGTATTCACACCAACAGCCAGGTCATTTTACTACAATACCATAGTAACCTAACCTCTGGTCACCATAGTAACCTAACCTACGTATGTGCGCGTTGTGCCTTTTCAATCATCAATCAGGATTACGCGTTTTGATTGCACGTCGACTCACGTTGTTTGAGCGCCCTCCAGTTCTTTCCATGATCAATATTTATTTTCAGACAGTGTGGTAAATGTACAGTCGACTCATAGTTAAGTTAATTTCATATTTAAATGAACTGCAACGTGATTCTTGGCCCATGTAGGCCAGCTACTCATACTAGGCACTCTTGAACTCGCACACCCAACTAGGAGAGGAGAGAGAGGCTACTGGAGTTGAAACAGCGGATTCTGTGCGTGAATAATGTGAAAAATATTTTATTTTAATATAATCAATCGGCTAACGGATACAAAGCTGAATGACGGCCGTTTCCAAATAATCTGCAGCACAACAAAAATAGGATCATCCCAAAGTCCCCTGTCTGACCACCGAAGCATGAAAAATGCAGACCATGTCACAACGAACTCTGTCAGGACCCGCAGGTCACGCAGGAATGCAGCTATGGAGCCAGATAGCTGCCCATCCGAAGCATGACCATGTCACAACGAACTCTGTCCGGACCCGTAGGTCACGCAGGAATACAGCTATGGAGCCAGATAGCTGCCAAAAGGTTGAACATACGTATCGCTAGGATCAAAAGAGAATCCATACATAAAGTGTTAGGATCGTAAGAAAAGCCATGCGTGAAACATGAAACGTAAAATTAGATCTGTAAATGTACAAACCCCCTATGTTAACGACTGTGAATTAACATTTACATGTTGAATTCTTACGTCTCCCTTTACTCGGTTACAGATCTTTTTTATACGTACAAACTTTTGTCAGTAATGTGGCATCTGCAAAGGGCATGATCTGAACGTGGCTAGTCGAAGTTAGCTAGTCAATCAGGCATCTGCAAAGGGCATGATCTGAACGTGGCTAGTCGAAGTTAGCTAGTCAATCAGGCATCTGCAAAGGGCATGATCTGAACGTGGCTAGTCGAAGTTAGCTAGTCAATCAGGCATCTGCAAAGGGCATGATCTGAACGTAGCTAGTCGAAGTTAGCTAGTCAATCAGGCATCTGCAAAGGGCATGATCTGAACGTGGCTAGTCAATCAGGCATCTGCAAAGGGCATGATCTGAACGTAGCTAGTCGAAGTTAGCTAGTCAATCAGGCATCTGCAAAGGGCATGATCTGAACGTGGCTAGTCGAAGTTAGCTAGTCAATCAGGCATCTGCAAAGGGCATGATCTGAACGTGGCTAGTCGAAGTTAGCTAGTCAATCAGGCATCTGCAAAGGGCATGATCTGAACGTGGCTAGTCGAAGTTAGCTAGTCAATCAGGCATCTGCAAAGGGCATGATCTGAACGTGGCTAGTCGAAGTTAGCTAGTCAATCAGGCATCTGCAAAGGGCATGATCTGAACGTGGTTAGTCGAAGTTAGCTAGTCAATCAGGCATCTGCAAAGGGCATGATCTGAACGTGGCTAGTCAATTAGCCATCTGCAAAGGGCATGATCTGAACGTGGCTAGTCGAAGTTAGTTAGTCAATCAGGCATCTGCAAAGGGCATGATCTGAACGTGGCTAGTCGAAGTTAGCTAGTCAATCAGGCATCTGCAAAGGGCATGATCTGAACGTGGCTAGTCAATTAGCCATCTGCAAAGGGCATGATCTGAACGTGGTTAGTCGAAGTTAGCTAGTCAATCAGGCATCTGCAAAGGGCATGATCTGAACGTGGCTAGTCGAAGTTAGCTAGTCAATCAGGCATCTGCAAAGGGCATGATCTGAACGTGGCTAGTCGAAGTTAGCTAGTCAATCTGGCATCTGCAAAGGGCATGATCTGAACGTGGCTAGTCGAAGTTAGCTAGTCAATCAGGCATCTGCAAAGGGCATGATCTGAACGTGGCTAGTCGAAGTTAGCTAGTCAATCAGGCATCTGCAAAGGGCATGATCTGAACGTGGCTAGTCGAAGTTAGCTAGTCAATCAGGCATCTGCAAAGGGCATGATCTGAACGTGGCTAGTCGAAGTTAGCTAGTCAATCAGGCATCTGCAAAGGGCATGATCTGAACGTGGCTAGTCGAAGTTAGCTAGTCAATCAGGCATCTGCAAAGGGCATGATCTGAACGTGGCTAGTCGAAGTTAGCTAGTCAATCAGGCATCTGCAAAGGGCATGATCTGAACGTGGCTAGTCAATCAGGCATCTGCAAAGGGCATGATCTGAACGTGGCTAGTCGAAGTTAGCTAGTCAATCAGGCATCTGCAAAGGGCATGATCTGAACGTGGCTAGTCGAAGTTAGCTAGTCAATCAGGCATCTGCAAAGGGCATGATCTGAACGTGGCTAGTCGAAGTTAGCTAGTCAATCAGGCATCTGCAAAGGGCATGATCTGAACGTGGCTAGTCGAAGTTAGCTAGTCAATCAGGCATCTGCAAAGGGCATGATCTGAACGTGGTTAGTCGAAGTTAGCTAGTCAATCAGGCATCTGCAAAGGGCATGATCTGAACGTGGCTAGTCGAAGTTAGCTAGTCAATCAGGCATCTGCAAAGGGCATGATCTGAACGTGGCTAGTCGAAGTTAGCTAGTCAATCAGGCATCTGCAAAGGGCATGATCTGAACGTGGCTAGTCGAAGTTAGCTAGTCAATCAGGCATCTGCAAAGGGCATGATCTGAACGTGGCTAGTCAATCAGGCATCTGCAAAGGGCATGATCTGAACGTGGCTAGTCGAAGTTAGCTAGTCAATCAGGCATCTGCAAAGGGCATGATCTGAACGTGGCTAGTCGAAGTTAGCTAGTCAATCAGGCATCTGCAAAGGGCATGATCTGAACGTGGCTAGTCGAAGTTAGCTAGTCAATCAGGCATCTGCAAAGGGCATGATCTGAACGTGGCTAGTCGAAGTTAGCTAGTCAATCAGGCATCTGCAAAGGGCATGATCTGAACGTGGCTAGTCAATCAGGCATCTGCAAAGGGCATGATCTGAACGTGGCTAGTCGAAGTTAGCTAGTCAATCAGGCATCTGCAAAGGGCATGATCTGAACGTGGCTAGTCGAAGTTAGCTAGTCAATCAGGCATCTGCAAAGGGCATGATCTGAACGTGGCTAGTCGAAGTTAGCTAGTCAATCAGGCATCTGCAAAGGGCATGATCTGAACGTGGCTAGTCGAAGTTAGCTAGTCAATCAGGCATCTGCAAAGGGCATGATCTGAACGTGGCTAGTCAATCAAGCATCTGCAAAGGGCATGATCTGAACGTGGCTAGTCAATCAGGCATCTGCAAAGGGCATGATCTGAACGTGGCTAGTCGAAGTTAGCTAGTCAATCAGGCATCTGCAAAGGGCATGATCTGAACGTGGCTAGTCGAAGTTAGCTAGTCAATCAGGCATCTGCAAAGGGCATGATCTGAACGTGGCTAGTCGAAGTTAGCTAGTCAATCAGGCATCTGCAAAGGGCATGATCTGAACGTGGCTAGTCTTAGCTAGTCAATCAGGCATCTGCAAAGGGCATGATCTGAACGTGGCTAGTCGAAGTTAGCTAGTCAATCAGGCATCTGCAAAGGGCATGATCTGAACGTGGCTAGTCAATCAGGCATCTGCAAAGGGCATGATCTGAACGTGGCTAGTCAATCAGGCATCTGCAAAGGGCATGATCTGAACGTGGCTAGTCGAAGTTAGCTAGTCAATCAGGCATCTGCAAAGGGCATGATCTGAACGTGGCTAGTCGAAGTTAGCTAGTCAATCAGGCATCTGCAAAGGGCATGATCTGAACGTGGCTAGTCGAAGTTAGCTAGTCAATCAGGCATCTGCAAAGGGCATGATCTGAACGTGGCTAGTCGAAGTTAGCTAGTCAATCAGGCATCTGCAAAGGGCATGATCTGAACGTGGCTAGTCAATCAGGCATCTGCAAAGGGCATGATCTGAACGTGGCTAGTCAATCAGGCATCTGCAAAGGGCATGATCTGAACGTGGCTAGTCGAAGTTAGCTAGTCAATCAGGCATCTGCAAAGGGCATGATCTGAACGTGGCTAGTCGAAGTTAGCTAGTCAATCAGGCATCTGCAAAGGGCATGATCTGAACGTGGCTAGTCGAAGTTAGCTAGTCAATCAAGCATCTGCAAAGGGCATGATCTGAACGTGGCTAGTCAATCAGGCATCTGCAAAGGGCATGATCTGAACGTGGCTAGTCGAAGTTAGCTAGTCAATCAGGCATCTGCAAAGGGCATGATCTGAACGTGGCTAGTCGAAGTTAGCTAGTCAATCAGGCATCTGCAAAGGGCATGATCTGAACGTGGCTAGTCAAAGTTAGCTAGTCAATCAGGCATCTGCAAAGGGCATGATCTGAACGTGGCTAGTCGAAGTTAGCTAGTCAATCAGGCATCTGCAAAGGGCATGATCTGAACGTGGCTAGTCAATCAGGCATCTGCAAAGGGCATGATCTGAACGTGGCTAGTCGAAGTTAGCTAGTCAATCAGGCATCTGCAAAGGGCATGATCTGAACGTGGCTAGTCAATCAGGCATCTGCAAAGGGCATGATCTGAACGTGGCTAGTCGAAGTTAGCTAGTCAATCAGGCATCTGCAAAGGGCATGATCTGAACGTGGCTAGTCGAAGTTAGCTAGTCAATCAGGCATCTGCAAAGGGCATGATCTGAACGTGGCTAGTCGAAGTTAGCTAGTCAATCAGGCATCTGCAAAGGGCATGATCTGAACGTGGCTAGTCGAAGTTAGCTAGTCAATCAGGCATCTGCAAAGGGCATGATCTGAACGTGGCTAGTCGAAGTTAGCTAGTCAATCAGGCATCTGCAAAGGGCATGATCTGAACGTGGCTAGTCAATCAGGCATCTGCAAAGGGCATGATCTGAACGTGGCTAGTCAATCAGGCATCTGCAAAGGGCATGATCTGAACGTGGCTAGTCGAAGTTAGCTAGTCAATCAGGCATCTGCAAAGGGCATGATCTGAACGTGGCTAGTCAATCAGGCATCTGCAAAGGGCATGATCTGAACGTGGCTAGTCAATCAGGCATCTGCAAAGGGCATGATCTGAACGTGGCTAGTCGAAGTTAGCTAGTCAATCAGGCATCTGCAAAGGGCATGATCTGAACGTGGCTAGTCGAAGTTAGCTAGTCAATCAGGCATCTGCAAAGGGCATGATCTGAACGTGGCTAGTCGAAGTTAGCTAGTCAATCAAGCATCTGCAAAGGGCATGATCTGAACGTGGCTAGTCAATCAGGCATCTGCAAAGGGCATGATCTGAACGTGGCTAGTCGAAGTTAGCTAGTCAATCAGGCATCTGCAAAGGGCATGATCTGAACGTGGCTAGTCGAAGTTAGCTAGTCAATCAGGCATCTGCAAAGGGCATGATCTGAACGTGGCTAGTCGAAGTTAGCTAGTCAATCAGGCATCTGCAAAGGGCATGATCTGAACGTGGCTAGTCAATCAGGCATCTGCAAAGGGCATGATCTGAACGTGGCTAGTCGAAGTTAGCTAGTCAATCAGGCATCTGCAAAGGGCATGATCTGAACGTGGCTAGTCGAAGTTAGCTAGTCAATCAGGCATCTGCAAAGGGCATGATCTGAACGTGGCTAGTCGAAGTTAGCTAGTCAATCAGGCATCTGCAAAGGGCATGATCTGAACGTGGCTAGTCAATCAGGCATCTGCAAAGGGCATGATCTGAACGTGGCTAGTCGAAGTTAGCTAGTCAATCAGGCATCTGCAAAGGGCATGATCTGAACGTGGCTAGTCAATCAGGCATCTGCAAAGGGCATGATCTGAACGTGGCTAGTCGAAGTTAGCTAGTCAATCAGGCATCTGCAAAGGGCATGATCTGAACGTGGCTAGTCGAAGTTAGCTAGTCAATCAGGCATCTGCAAAGGGCATGATCTGAACGTGGCTAGTCGAAGTTAGCTAGTCAATCAGGCATCTGCAAAGGGCATGATCTGAACGTGGCTAGTCGAAGTTAGCTAGTCAATCAGGCATCTGCAAAGGGCATGATCTGAACGTGGCTAGTCGAAGTTAGCTAGTCAATCAGGCATCTGCAAAGGGCATGATCTGAACGTGGCTAGTCGAAGTTAGCTAGTCAATCAGGCATCTGCAAAGGGCATGATCTGAACGTGGCTAGTCAATCAGGCATCTGCAAAGGGCATGATCTGAACGTGGCTAGTCGAAGTTAGCTAGTCAATCAGGCATCTGCAAAGGGCATGATCTGAACGTGGCTAGTAGAAGTTAGCTAGTCAATCAGGCATCTGCAAAGGGCATGATCTGAACGTGGCTAGTCGAAGTTAGCTAGTCAATCAGGCATCTGCAAAGGGCATGATCTGAACGTGGCTAGTCGAAGTTAGCTAGTCAATCAAGCAACTAAAAGACATGAACGTAGCTAGTCGAAGTTAGCTAGTCAGTCAACTATTTAGTTTAAAATGTATTTAGAGTTTATATTTAGAGGCCAGTGAGACAATTATTAGGAATCAATTTGCAAGTCTGAATGTCCTACTGTGAATCAAAATTATCCTTGCAGATTTGAATTCACAGCAGAACATGCATACTTGTAAATGGATTCCTAATAATTGGCCCACTGGCCTCTAAATACATGTTAAACTAAATAGTTGAAGAAGCACGTGCAGGGGCTGATAGGGAAAACAGATCTGGCAATAAGAATAGGCTATAGATAGTCTTGACCATTTGGGCTCCTGAGTGGCGCAACATAATGTAACTCCATCCCTCTAATCCAGCTCCATCCCTCTAATCCAACTCCATCCCTCTAATCCAACTCCATCCCTCTAATCCAACTCCATCCCTCTAATCCAACTCCATCCCTCTAATCCAACTCCATCCCTCTAATCCAACTCCTTCCCTCTAATCCAACTCCATCCCTCTAATCCAACTCCATCCCTCTAATCCAACTCCATCCCTCTAATCCAACTCCATCCCTCTAATCCAACTCCTTCCCTCTAATCCAACTCCTTCCCTCTAATCCAACTCCTTCCCTCTAATCCAACTCCTTCCCTCTAATCCAACTCCATCCCTCTAATCCAACTCCTTCCCTCTAATCCAACTCCTTCCCTCTAATCCAACTCCTTCCCTCTAATCCAACTCCATCCCTCTAATCCAACTCCTTCCCTCTAATCCAACTCCTTCCCTCTAATCCAACTCCTTCCCTCTAATCCAACTCCTTCCCTCTAATCCAACTCCTTCCCTCTAATCCAACTCCATCCCTCTAATCCAACTCCATCCCTCTAATCCAACTCCATCCCTCTAATCCAACTCCATCCCTCTAATCCAACTCCATCCCTCTAATCCAACTCCATCCCTCTAATCCAACTCCTTCCCTCTAATCCAACTCCTTCCCTCTAATCCAACTCCTTCCCTCTAATCCAACTCCTTCCCTCTAATCCAACTCCATCCCTCTAATCCAACTCCTTCCCTCTAATCCAACTCCTTCCCTCTAATCCAACTCCTTCCCTCTAATCCAACTCCTTCCCTCTAATCCAACTCCTTCCCTCTAATCCAACTCCTTCCCTCTAATCCAACTCCTTCCCTCTAATCCAACTCCTTCCCTCTAATCCAACTCCTTCCCTCTAATCCAACTCCTTCCCTCTAATCCAACTCCTTCCCTCTAATCCAACTCCATCCCTCTAATCCAACTCCTTCCCTCTAATCCAACTCCTTCCCTCTAATCCAACTCCTTCCCTCTAATCCAACTCCTTCCCTCTAATCCAACTCCTTCCCTCTAATCCAACTCCATCCCTTTAATCCAACTCCTTCCCTCTAATCCAACTCCATCCCTTTAATCCAACTCCATCCCTCTAATCCAACTCCATCCCTCTAATCTAACTCCATCCCTCTAATCCAACTCCATCCCTCTAATCTAACTCCAGCAGCAACACAGTCTACATTCTGGTTAATTACCATAGGCCTAATAAAATATCCACACGAACTAACTAACTAAGCAGATTTACATTAATCATCAACGATCAGCTGATCAGACCCTTTTCCTGATGTCAGTCATGTGTTCAGGAGGCACTGCAACTAGCTTGTTTACAGTTTGTGATGATGAGTGAGTGTTGATGCAGAAATAAATAGTCTTTATTTTGGAATGTTATGAATTATGTAAACAGGGAGGTTGGCGCCCTTTCTCAATTTGAACACTTGTCCCCTGAAAGGTCTGTGTACGGCCCTGCCCCAGTATGTCTGCCACACTCTCTACCAGTATCATTATGTATCAGACACAGGTGATAAACAGAAAAACCTTCAGAAACACTCTCTCATTCTCTCTACCAGTATCATTATGTATCAGACACAGGTGATAAACAGGAAACACTCTCTCATTCTCTCTACCAGTATCATTATGTATCAGACACAGGTGATAAACAGGAAACACTCTCTCATTCTCTCTACCAGTATCATTATGTATCAGACACAGGTGATAAACAGGAAACACTCTCTCATTCTCTCTACCAGTATCATTATGTATCAGACACAGGTGATAAACAGGAAACACTCTCTCATTCTCTCTACCAGTATCATTATGTATCAGACACAGGTGATAAACAGCAAACCCTTCAGAAACACTCTCTCATTCTCTCTACCAGTATCATTATGTATCAGACACAGGTGATAAACAGGAAACACTCTCTCATTCTCTCTACCAGTATCATTATGTATCAGACACAGGTGATAAACAGGAAACACTCTCTCATTCTCTCTACCAGTATCATTATGTATCAGACACAGGTGATAAACAGGAAACACTCTCTCATTCTCTCTACCAGTATCATTATGTATCAGACACAGGTGATAAACAGGAAACACTCTCTCATTCTCTCTACCAGTATCATTATGTATCAGACACAGGTGATAAACAGGAAACACTCTCTCATTCTCTCTACCAGTATCATTATGTATCAGACACAGGTGATAAACAGGAAACACTCTCTCATTCTCTCTACCAGGTATCAGACACAGGTGATAAACAGGAAACACTCTCATTCTCTCTACCAGTATCATTATGTATCAGACACAGGTGATAAACAGGAAACACTCTCTCATTCTCTCTACCAGTATCATTATGTATCAGACACAGGTGATAAACAGGAAACACTCTCTCATTCTCTCTACCAGTATCATTATGTATCAGACACAGGTGATAAACAGGAAACACTCTCTCATTCTCTCTACCAGTATCATTATGTATCAGACACAGGTGATAAACAGGAAACACTCTCTCATTCTCTCTACCAGTATCATTATGTATCAGACACAGGTGATAAACAGGAAACACTCTCTCATTCTCTCTACCAGTATCATTATGTATCAGACACAGGTGATAAACAGGAAACACTCTCTCATTCTCTCTACCAGTATCATTATGTATCAGACACAGGTGATAAACAGGAAACACTCTCTCATTCTCTCTACCAGTATCATTATGTATCAGACACAGGTGATAAACAGGAAACACTCTCTCATTCTCTCTACCAGTATCATTATGTATCAGACACAGGTGATAAACAGGAAACACTCTCTCATTCTCTCTACCAGTATCATTATGTATCAGACACAGGTGATAAACAGGAAACACTCTCTCATTCTCTCTACCAGTATCATTATGTATCAGACACAGGTGATAAACAGGAAACACTCTCTCATTCTCTCTACCAGTATCATTATGTATCAGACACAGGTGATAAACAGGAAACACTCTCTCATTCTCTCTACCAGTATCATTATGTATCAGACACAGGTGATACACAGGAAACACTCTCTCATTCTCTCTACCAGTATCATTATGTATCAGACACAGGTGATAAACAGGAAACACTCTCTCATTCTCTCTACCAGTATCATTATGTATCAGACACAGGTGATAAACAGGAAACACTCTCTCATTCTCTCTACCAGTATCATTATGTATCAGACACAGGTGATAAACAGGAAACACTCTCTCATTCTCTCTACCAGTATCATTATGTATCAGACACAGGTGATAAACAGGAAACACTCTCTCATTCTCTCTACCAGTATCATTATGTATCAGACACAGGTGATAAACAGGAAACACTCTCTCATTCTCTCTACCAGTATCATTATGTATCAGACACAGGTGATAAACAGGAAACACTCTCTCATTCTCTCTACCAGTATCATTATGTATCAGACACATTTGATAAACAGGAAACACTCTCTCATTCTCTCTACCAGTATCATTATGTATCAGACACAGGTGATAAACAGGAAACACTCTCTCATTCTCTCTACCAGTATCATTATGTATCAGACACAGGTGATAAACAGGAAACACTCTCTCATTCTCTCTACCAGTATCATTATGTATCAGACACAGGTGATAAACAGGAAACACTCTCTCATTCTCTCTACCAGTATCATTATGTATCAGACACAGGTGATAAACAGGAAACACTCTCTCATTCTCTCTACCAGTATCATTATGTATCAGACACAGGTGATAAACAGGAAACACTCTCTCATTCTCTCTACCAGTATCATTATGTATCAGACACAGGTGATAAACAGGAAACACTCTCTCATTCTCTCTACCAGTATCATTATGTATCAGACACAGGTGATAAACAGAAAACACTCTCTCATTCTCTCTACCAGTATCATTATGTATCAGACACAGGTGATAAACAGCAAACCCTTCAGAAACACTCTCTCATTCTCTCTACCAGTATCATTATGTATCAGACACAGGTGATAAACAGAAAACACTCTCTCATTCTCTCTACCAGTATCATTATGTATCAGACACAGGTGATAAACAGAAAACCTGTCAGAAACAGTCTCTCATTCTCTCTACCAGTATCATTATGTATCAGACACAGGTGATAAACAGGAAACACTCTCTCATTCTCTCTACCAGTATCATTATGTATCAGACACAGGTGATAAACAGGAAACACTCTCTCATTCTCTCTACCAGTATCATTATGTATCAGACACAGCTGATAAACAGGAAACACTCTCTCATTCTCTCTACCAGTATCATTATGTATCAGACACATTTGATAAACAGGAAACACTCTCTCATTCTCTCTACCAGTATCATTATGTATCAGACACAGGTGATAAACAGGAAACACTCTCTCATTCTCTCTACCAGTATCATTATGTATCAGACACAGGTGATAAACAGGAAACACTCTCTCATTCTCTCTACCAGTATCATTATGTATCAGACACAGGTGATAAACAGGAAACACTCTCTCATTCTCTCTACCAGTATCATTATGTATCAGACACAGGTGATAAACAGGAAACACTCTCTCATTCTCTCTACCAGTATCATTATGTATCAGACACAGGTGATAAACAGGAAACACTCTCTCATTCTCTCTACCAGTATCATTATGTATCAGACACAGGTGATAAACAGGAAACACTCTCTCATTCTCTCTACCAGTATCATTATGTATCAGACACAGGTGATAAACAGAAAACACTCTCTCATTCTCTCTACCAGTATCATTATGTATCAGACACAGGTGATAAACAGCAAACCCTTCAGAAACACTCTCTCATTCTCTCTACCAGTATCATTATGTATCAGACACAGGTGATAAACAGAAAACACTCTCTCATTCTCTCTACCAGTATCATTATGTATCAGACACAGGTGATAAACAGAAAACCTGTCAGAAACAGTCTCTCATTCTCTCTACCAGTATCATTATGTATCAGACACAGGTGATAAACAGGAAACACTCTCTCATTCTCTCTACCAGTATCATTATGTATCAGACACAGGTGATAAACAGGAAACACTCTCTCATTCTCTCTACCAGTATCATTATGTATCAGACACAGGTGATAAACAGGAAACACTCTCTCATTCTCTCTACCAGTATCATTATGTATCAGACACATTTGATAAACAGGAAACACTCTCTCATTCTCTCTACCAGTATCATTATGTATCAGACACAGGTGATAAACAGGAAACACTCTCTCATTCTCTCTACCAGTATCATTATGTATCAGACACAGGTGATAAACAGGAAACACTCTCTCATTCTCTCTACCAGTATCATTATGTATCAGACACAGGTGATAAACAGGAAACACTCTCTCATTCTCTCTACCAGTATCATTATGTATCAGACACAGGTGATAAACAGAAAACCTGTCAGAAACAGTCTCTCATTCTCTCTACCAGTATCATTATGTATCAGACACAGGTGATAAACAGGAAACACTCTCTCATTCTCTCTACCAGTATCATTATGTATCAGACACAGGTGATAAACAGGAAACACTCTCTCATTCTCTCTACCAGTATCATTATGTATCAGACACAGGTGATAAACAGGAAACACTCTCTCATTCTCTCTACCAGTATCATTATGTATCAGACACATTTGATAAACAGGAAACACTCTCTCATTCTCTCTACCAGTATCATTATGTATCAGACACAGGTGATAAACAGGAAACACTCTCTCATTCTCTCTACCAGTATCATTATGTATCAGACACAGGTGATAAACAGGAAACACTCTCTCATTCTCTCTACCAGTATCATTATGTATCAGACACAGGTGATAAACAGGAAACACTCTCTCATTCTCTCTACCAGTATCATTATGTATCAGACACAGGTGATAAACAGGAAACAGTCTCTCATTCTCTCTACCAGTATCATTATGTATCAGACACAGGTGATAAACAGGAAACAGTCTCTCATTCTCTCTACCAGTATCATTATGTATCAGACACAGGTGATAAACAGGAAACAGTCTCTCATTCTCTCTACCAGTATCATTATGTATCAGACACAGGTGATAAACAGGAAACACTCTCTCATTCTCTCTACCAGTATCATTATGTATCAGACACAGGTGATAAACAGGAAACAGTCTCTCATTCTCTCTACCAGTATCATTATGTATCAGACACAGGTGATAAACAGGAAACAGTCTCTCATTCTCTCTACCAGTATCATTATGTATCAGACACAGGTGATAAACAGGAAACACTCTCTCATTCTCTCTACCAGTATCATTATGTATCAGACACAGGTGATAAACAGGAAACACTCTCTCATTCTCTCTACCAGTATCATTATGTATCAGACACAGGTGATAAACAGCAAACCCTTCAGAAACACTCTCTCATTCTCTCTACCAGTATCATTATGTATCAGACACAGGTGATAAACAGGAAACACTCTCTCATTCTCTCTACCAGTATCATTATGTATCAGACACATTTGATAAACAGGAAACACTCTCTCATTCTCTCTACCAGTATCATTATGTATCAGACACAGGTGATAAACAGGAAACAGTCTCTCATTCTCTCTACCAGTATCATTATGTATCAGACACAGGTGATAAACAGGAAACAGTCTCTCATTCTCTCTACCAGTATCATTATATATCAGACACAGGTGATAAACAGGAAACACTCTCTCATTCTCTCTACCAGTATCATTATGTATCAGACACAGGTGATAAACAGGAAACAGTCTCTCATTCTCTCTACCAGTATCATTATGTATCAGACACAGGTGATAAACAGGAAACACTCTCTCATTCTCTCTACCAGTATCATTATGTATCAGACACAGGTGATAAACAGGAAACAGTCTCTCATTCTCTCTACCAGTATCATTATGTATCAGACACAGGTGATAAACAGGAAACAGTCTCTCATTCTCTCTACCAGTATCATTATGTATCAGACACAGGTGATAAACAGGAAACAGTCTCTCATTCTCTCTACCAGTATCATTATGTATCAGACACAGGTGATAAACAGGAAACACTCTCTCATTCTCTCTACCAGTATCATTATGTATCAGACACAGGTGATAAACAGGAAACACTCTCTCATTCTCTCTACCAGTATCATTATGTATCAGACACAGGTGATAAACAGCAAACCCTTCAGAAACACTCTCTCATTCTCTCTACCAGTATCATTATGTATCAGACACAGGTGATAAACAGGAAACACTCTCTCATTCTCTCTACCAGTATCATTATGTATCAGACACAGGTGATAAACAGAAAACACTCTCTCATTCTCTTTAGCTTCACTCTCTCAAGTATTCATATAAACTCTCATTCTATCAATGTCTTTCTTCCCTACACACACACAGACAGAGACACACACAGAGACAGAGACACAGAGACACACACACACAACACAATATACACACAGAGACACACACACAACACAATGCACACACACAGACAGAGACACACAGACAACACAATACACACACAGAGACACACACACACACAGACAGAGACACACACACAGACAGAGACACAGCGACACACACACAACACAATATACACAGAGACACACACAACACAATACACAGAGACACACACAACACAATACACACAACACAGAGACACACACACAACACAATACACACACATGACTTACTCTGTCCTACTCTCAGTACCAGCTTCATGGATGTGGCTCTACACACTCCTCCATCAGTGTTGTCCAGGCCCTGTAGAGAGCTGGTGGAGGTCGCTGAGAGGGAGGGAGGGAGGGAGGGAGGGAGGGAGGGAGGGAGGGAGGGAGGGAGGGAAAGAGAGAGAGAGAGAGGGAAAGAGAGAGAGAGGCAAAGAGAGAGAGAGAGGCAAAGAGAGAGAGAGAGGCAAAGAGAGAGAGAGAGGGAAAGAGAAAGAGGGAGAGGGAAAGAGGGAAAGAGAGAGAGGGAGAGGGAAAGAGAGAGAGAGAGAGAGAGAGAGAGAGGCAAAGAGAGAGAGAGAGGGAAAGAGAGAGAGGGAGAGGGAAAGAGAGAGAGGGAGGGAGAGAGAGAGAGAGGCAAAGAGAGAGAGAGAGGGAAAGAGAGAGAGGGAGAGGGAAAGAGAGAGAGGGAGAGAGAGAGAGGGAGGGAGGGAGGGAGGGACAACATTGAATAGATAAATAGTAAACATATCCAGACTTCCTACACAATCCTTTCCTAAGCACTTGTCAGGATTTGCTATTCAGACTTGCCTTAACACCTTGATCACACCAACAGTGTTTTTTTGCGTTTTGGGACACCAGAAGTACATTACTTTCCAATGGAACGCTGCGTTAGCCTTTTTGCAGGGTTGCGTTGCAGAGCCAGTTGCGGTGCGTTCTGTGTGGTGCATAAATCTGGATTGATCGAATGTACGTGTCAAATTGTATGCAGTGATGTCTTGACAGAAATAGTAGCAGAAGGTGAATGTTGAACTTTGCCGCATACCATTTTGCGCGAAAAATGCTGTAGGTGTGATCAAGACATTATTCAGTTGTGTTAACGCTCTCTGCGGGTGTGGCTACCTCGCGCACTCGGAATACATTTAATTCAACCGCTGAAAACCTTCCCACGAGCCCAACAGTTTTTCTCTTGGAGTTTTCAATCAATGGGGTTTTTCAGGACGTTTATCTTAAGCCATCCCTTTAAATATGGTATACCTTTTAATTTTTATTTTGTCCACAGACTCAATAGGGGCGGCCTAGTTACAATAAAGGTTAAATACAAATAGAACGGGTTCAGAATATAGGGATCCATTTAAAAAAATATATATATATATTTCACCTTTATTTAACCAGGTAGGCTAGTTGGGAACAAGTTCTCATTTGCAACTGCGACCTGGCCAAGATAAAGCATAGCAGTTCGACACATACAACAACACAGAGTTACACATGGAATAAACAAACACACAAACAACAACACAGAGTTACACATGGAATAAACAAACATACAGTCAATAATACAGTAGAAAAATAAGTCTATATACAGTGAGTGCAAATGAGGTGAGATAATGAGAGAAATCCATCTAAATATATGCACATTCGTCTCCGTTTCAGCACCAACTGGTAGATTTAAAAATACTCTGATTTTGTTGATTATTTGGGCGCATTTTAGCCAGATCAGAGACAGTAGGGATGACCAGGGATGTTCTCTGTCTAGTGAGTCCTCCAGATCAGAGACAGTAGGGATGACCAGGGATGTTCTCTGTCTAGTGAGTCCTCCAGATCAGAGACAGTAGGGATGACCAGGGATGTTCTCTGTCTAGTGAGTCCTCCAGATCAGAGACAGTAGGGATGACCAGGGATGTTCTCTGTCTAGTGAGTCCTCCAGATCAGAGACAGTAGGGATGACCAGGGATGTTCTCTGTCTAGTGAGTCCTCCAGATCAGAGACAGTAGGGATGACCAGGGATGTTCTCTGTCTAGTGAGTCCTCCAGATCAGAGACAGTAGGGATGACCAGGGATGTTCTCTGTTCAGTGAGTCCTCCAGATCAGAGACAGTAGGGATGACCAGGGATGTTCTCTGTCTAGTGAGTCCTCCAGATCAGAGACAGTAGGGATGACCAGGGATGTTCTCTGTCTAGTGAGTCCTCCAGATCAGAGACAGTAGGGATGACCAGGGATGTTCTCTGTCTAGTGAGTCCTCCAGATCAGAGACAGTAGGGATGACCAGGGATGTTCTCTGTCTAGTGAGTCCTCCAGATCAGAGACAGTAGGGATGACCAGGGATGTTCTCTGTCTAGTGAGTCCTCCAGATCAGAGACAGTAGGGATGACCAGGGATGTTCTCTGTCTAGTGAGTCCTCCAGATCAGAGACAGTAGGGATGACCAGGGATGTTCTCTGTCTAGTGAGTCCTCCAGATCAGAGACAGTAGGGATGACCAGGGATGTTCTCTGTCTAGTGAGTCCTCCAGATCAGAGACAGTAGGGATGACCAGGGATGTTCTCTGTTCAGTGAGTCCTCCAGATCAGAGACAGTAGGGATGACCAGGGATGTTCTCTGTCTAGTGAGTCCTCCAGATCAGAGACAGTAGGGATGACCAGGGATGTTCTCTGTCTAGTGAGTCCTCCAGATCAGAGACAGTAGGGATGACCAGGGATGTTCTCTGTCTAGTGAGTCCTCCAGATCAGAGACAGTAGGGATGACCAGGGATGTTCTCTGTTCAGTGAGTCCTCCAGATCAGAGACAGTAGGGATGACCAGGGATGTTCTCTGTCTAGTGAGTCCTCCAGATCAGAGACAGTAGGGATGACCAGGGATGTTCTCTGTCTAGTGAGTCCTCCAGATCAGAGACAGTAGGGATGACCAGGGATGTTCTCTGTCTAGTGAGTCCTCCAGATCAGAGACAGTAGGGATGACCAGGGATGTTCTCTGTCTAGTGAGTCCTCCAGATCAGAGACAGTAGGGATGACCAGGGATGTTCTCTGTCTAGTGAGTCCTCCAGATCAGAGACAGTAGGGATGACCAGGGATGTTCTCTGTCTAGTGAGTCCTCCAGATCAGAGACAGTAGGGATGACCAGGGATGTTCTCTGTCTAGTGAGTCCTCCAGATCAGAGACAGTAGGGATGACCAGGGATGTTCTCTGTCTAGTGAGTCCTCCAGATCAGAGACAGTAGGGATGACCAGGGATGTTCTCTGTTCAGTGAGTCCTCCAGATCAGAGACAGTAGGGATGACCAGGGATGTTCTCTGTCTAGTGAGTCCTCCAGATCAGAGACAGTAGGGATGACCAGGGATGTTCTCTGTTCAGTGAGTCCTCCAGATCAGAGACAGTAGGGATGACCAGGGATGTTCTCTGTCTAGTGAGTCCTCCAGATCAGAGACAGTAGGGATGACCAGGGATGTTCTCTGTCTAGTGAGTCCTCCAGATCAGAGACAGTAGGGATGACCAGGGATGTTCTCTGTCTAGTGAGTCCTCCAGATCAGAGACAGTAGGGATGACCAGGGATGTTCTCTGTTCAGTGAGTCCTCCAGATCAGAGACAGTAGGGATGACCAGGGATGTTCTCTGTCTAGTGAGTCCTCCAGATCAGAGACAGTAGGGATGACCAGGGATGTTCTCTGTCTAGTGAGTCCTCCAGATCAGAGACAGTAGGGATGACCAGGGATGTTCTCTGTCTAGTGAGTCCTCCAGATCAGAGACAGTAGGGATGACCAGGGATGTTCTCTGTCTAGTGAGTCCTCCAGATCAGAGACAGTAGGGATGACCAGGGATGTTCTCTGTCTAGTGAGTCCTCCAGATCAGAGACAGTAGGGATGACCAGGGATGTTCTCTGTCTAGTGAGTCCTCCAGATCAGAGACAGTAGGGATGACCAGGGATGTTCTCTGTCTAGTGAGTCCTCCAGATCAGAGACAGTAGGGATGACCAGGGATGTTCTCTGTCTAGTGAGTCCTCCAGATCAGAGACAGTAGGGATGACCAGGGATGTTCTCTGTTCAGTGAGTCCTCCAGATCAGAGACAGTAGGGATGACCAGGGATGTTCTCTGTCTAGTGAGTCCTCCAGATCAGAGACAGTAGGGATGACCAGGGATGTTCTCTGTCTAGTGAGTCCTCCAGATCAGAGACAGTAGGGATGACCAGGGATGTTCTCTGTCTAGTGAGTCCTCCAGATCAGAGACAGTAGGGATGACCAGGGATGTTCTCTGTTCAGTGAGTCCTCCAGATCAGAGACAGTAGGGATGACCAGGGATGTTCTCTGTCTAGTGAGTCCTCCAGATCAGAGACAGTAGGGATGACCAGGGATGTTCTCTGTCTAGTGAGTCCTCCAGATCAGAGACAGTAGGGATGACCAGGGATGTTCTCTGTCTAGTGAGTCCTCCAGATCAGAGACAGTAGGGATGACCAGGGATGTTCTCTGTCTAGTGAGTCCTCCAGATCAGAGGCAGTAGGGATGACCAGGGATGTTCTCTGTTTAGTGAGTCCTCCAGATCAGAGGCAGTAGGGATGACCAGGGATGTTCTCTGTTTAGTGAGTCCTCCAGATCAGAGGCAGTAAGGATGACCAGGGATGTTCTCTGTCTAGTGAGTCCTCCAGATCAGAGACAGTAGGGATGACCAGGGATGTTCTCTGTTTAGTAAGTCCTCCAGATCAGAGGCAGTAGGGATGACCAGGGATGTTCTCTGTTTAGTGAGTCCTCCAGATCAGAGGCAGTAGGGATGACCAGGGATGTTCTCTGTTCAGTGAGTCCTCCAGATCAGAGGCTGTAGGGATGACCAGGGATGTTCTCTGTTTACTGAGTCCTCCAGATCAGAGGCTGTAGGGATGACCAGGGATGTTCTCTTGATAAGTGCGTGAATTGGACCACTTTCCTTTCCTGCTCAGCATTCAAAATGGAACTAGTACTTTTTAGTGTCAGGGAAAATGTAAGGAGTAAAAAGTACATTATTTTCTTTAGGAATGTAGTAGAGTAAAAGTAAAAGTTGTCAAAAATATAAATAGTAAAGTACAGATACCCAGAAAAACTACTACTACTACTACTACTACTACTACTACTACTAGTAGTAGTAGTAGTAGTAGTACTTTAAAGTATTTAAAGTATTTACCCTAACTACTTTACACCACGGAATTGTAGGGTTAGGAAAGTATGTATGAATCATTAAAATGGTTTGGAGAGCCTTTATGCACTAAATATATTGATGAATAAAAAAATAGAGCGGGTTGATTCACCCTGAAAGTTGTCGTGTCCACGTTCAATCCATGACATATCGGAAGGTGGAAACATTTATAGAATAGGGGGTTGAACAATAATCCTATACATCTCCCCGAATTATCACCAATCATGGGAACTGTATAACAACGGTCCAGGCGTCGTGAACCGAGCAACAGGCTCCAGGTCTAACCTGCTAAGAGTTGTCTGAGTTTCATCAGGATTAAAATAGGCTACATGTCGTACATTATTTGCGCAACGTTAGCCTGATATGATCCCACTAATGCTAGCGAACCTCGGGAACAACTACACAGACGTGACAGATGAAATAAAGTTACACGGAATGGGAATGATGCCAAACAATAAATGTATGTGTGTTTTTACTGACGGTGGCTCCCGATAGTAGATCATATTTAACCCGATACAAACGGAGGAAAATAAAACGGAGAAAAAGCCCGGGCATATAATTAAAACGTACCGAAGCGCGCACATCGACTCGGCAGGTTCAGCCCTACAGAAGACTATAGTTTGACTGCCCAAATGTCATCCACGTAAATGATAAAGCGCACACATCAATCAACTCGGCAGGTTCAGCCCTACAGAAGACTATAGTTTGACTGCCCAAATGTCATCCACGTAAATGATAAAGCGCGCACATCGACTCGGCAGGTTCAGCCCTACAGAAGACTATAGTTTGACTGCCCAAATGTCATCCACGTAAATGATAAAGCGCACACATCAACTCGGCAGATTCAGCCCTACAGAAGACTATAGTTTGACTGCCCAAATGTCATCCACGTAAATGATAAAGCGCACACATCAACTCGGCAGGTTCAGCCCTACAGAAGACTATAGTTTGAGTGCCCAAATGTCATCCACGTAAATGATAAAGCGCACACATCAACTCGGCAGATTCAGCCCTACAGAAGACTATAGTTTGACTGCCCAAATGTCATCCACGTAAATGATAAAGCGCACACATCAACTCGGCAGGTTCAGCCCTACAGAAGACTATAGTTTGAGTGCCCAAATGTCATCCACGTAAATGATAAAGCGCACACAAAATGAAAATGAGCCTATTTTCACTGTGGAAAAAGGGGGTCGCCATACATGTCATGTTGATATGATTTTCAGTTTGCTTCCACATAACTGGTTTCACATTCGGCTCCAGGGATGATAAAGAAAGACCATCTTTTATTTGCCCTTTATTTAACCAGGCAAGTCAGTTAAGAACAAATTCTTATTTCCAATGACGGCCCTAGGAACAGTGGGTTAACTGCCTTGTTCAGGGGCAGAACGACAGATTTGTACCTTGTCAGCCTTCCGGTTACTAGTCCAACGCTCTGACCACTAGGCTACCCTGCCACTAGGAAGGGAGAGGGAGGGAGGGAGGGAGGGAGCCTGGTCCATCTAAAACAATTGAGATGTGTATTTACAATCCCCTTCTCCAAACAGATGACTAATTTACATAGCTCTAATCAAGTTGTAAATGACAGTGCATGGTGAATGGTGTCTGATTTTACCTAGCTCTTATCAATAGATCTCATCAGTAGGTAATGACAGTGCATGGTGAATGGTGTTATTTCTATCAGGAAAAATAAAGTACATGTTTTTCAAACTTGGAACCGGTAGGTTCACGATACGTTACTCACGCACATTCTTGCTCTCTCTCGAACACACACACACACACACAGACACACAGACAGACAGACAGACAGACAGACAGACAGACAGACAGACAGACAGACAGACACAGACACAGACACAGAGACAGAGACAGAGACAGAGACAGAGACAGAGACAGAGACAGAGACAGAGACAGAGACAGAGACACAGACACAGACACACACACACACACACACACACACACACACACACACACACACACACACACACACACACACACACACCCCATTAGGACCATTTGGTTCAGATGACAGCTTCTCATGCTTCTAGCTAGGTTGCCATGAGAGCTCACGTCATATCTGTCTCATGCTGTTAAAAGCATTGTGTGATTTGGGGCATGTAAGCTCTTAGAATCACTGTGTCTGCCGTCCATGGAGGAGTAGCACTGTCAGAGAGCCTCAGAGCCCTGGGAGGTAGGGGAGAAGAGGAGGAGGAGGAGGAGTAGCACTGTCAGAGAGCCTCAGAGCCCTGGGAGGTAGGGGAGGAGACAAGGGGAGAAGAGGAGGAGGATGAGGAGGAGACGAGGGGTAAAGTTACAGTACATGGTGAGACTGGCTCTCTGGATACTTCCCAAATGGCTCCCTGTTCCCTATATATAGGGAATAGGGTTCCATAGGGCCCTGGTCTAAAGTAGTGCACTATATAGGGAATAGGGTTCCATCTGGGATACAGCATTTCTCTCATGCTACACTGGGCTTGAAGACGCACAGAGACGCTGCCTGGGTGACCAACATGTCCATGATAACACAACCAATGCTGAACTAGATGACAGGATAGGAGACGACCAGGGAAGATGGCCGTTTCCTCTGAACAAACATGAATACTTGTCTATACAGTCTATACTGTTTACAGTGGCTTGCGAAAGTATTCACCCCCCTTGGCATTTTCGCCTGTTTTGTTGCCTTACAACTTGGAATTAAAATACATTTTGGGGGGGGGGGGGGGGGGGGGGTGGGTTGTATCATATGATTTCACAACATGCCTACCACTTTGAAGATGCAAAATATTTTTTATTGTGAAACAAACAAGATATTAGACAAAAAAAACAGAAAACTTGAATGTGCATAACTATTCACCCCCCACAAAGTCAATACCTTGTAGATCCACCTTTTGCAGCAATTACAGCTGCAAATCTCTTGGGGTATGTCTCTATAAGCTTGGTACATCTAGCCACTGGGATTTTTGCCCATTCTTCAAGGCAAAACTGCTCCAGCTTCACCAAGTTGGATGGGTTTTTCTGGTGTACAGCAATCTTTAAGTCATACCACAGATTCTCAATTGGATTGAGGTCTGGGCTTTGACTAGGCCATTCCAAGACATTTAAATATTTCCCCATAAACCACTCGAGTGTTGCTTTAGCAGTATGCTTAGGGTCATTGTTCTGCTGGAAGGTGAACCTCCATCCCAGTCTCAAATCTCTGGAAGACTGAAACAGGTTTCCCTCAAGAATTTCCCTGTATTTAGCGCCATCCATCATTCCTTCAATTCTGACCAGTTTCCCTGCCGATGAAAAACATCCCCACAGCATGATGCTGCCACCACCATGCTTCACTGTGGGGATGCTGTTCTCGGGGTGATGAGAGGTGTTGGGTTTGCGCCAGACATAGCGTTTTCCTTGATGGCCAAAAAGCTCAATTTTAGTCTCATCTGACCAGAGTACCTTCTTCCATATGTTTGGGGAGTCTCCCACATGCCTTTTGGCGAACACCAAACGTGTTTGCTTATTTTTTATTTAAGCAATGGCTTTTTTCTGTCCACTCTTCCGTAAAGCCCAGCTCTGTGGAGTGTAAGGTTTAAAGTGGTCCTATGGACAGATACTCCAATCTCCACTGTGGGGTTTTGCTGCTCCTTCAGAGTTATCTTTGGTCTCTTTGTTGCCTCTGATTAATGCCCTCCTTGCCTGGTCCATGAGTTTTGGTGGGCGGCCCTCTCTTGGCAGGTTTGTTGTGGTGCCATATTCTTTCCATTTTTTAATAATGGATTTAATGGTGCTCAGTGGGATGTTCAAAGTTTCAGATATTTTTTTATATCCCAACCCTGATCTGTATTTCTCCACAACTTTGTCCCTGACCTGTTTGGAGAGCTCCTTGGTCTTCATGTTACCCTTTGCTTAGTGGTGATGCAGACTCTTGGGCCTTTCAGAACAGGTATATATACTGAGATCATGTGACACTTAGATTGCACACAGGTGGACTTTATTTAAATAATTATGTGACTTCTGAAGGTAATTGGTTGCACCAGATCTTATTTAGGGGCTTCATAGCAAATGGGGTGAATACATACACAACAACTTGTCTATACAGTCTATACTATATACCCTACCTGTGTGAGGAAAGCCCTCCAGACAGATTGGATACTTGTCTATACAGTACATACTATATACCCTACCTGTGTATGGAAAGCCCTACAGACAGATTGGATACTTGTCAATACAGTCTATACTATATACCCTACCTGTGTGAGGAAAGCCCTCCAGAAAGATTGGATACTTGTCAATACAGTCTATACTATATACCCTACCTGTGTGAGGAAAGCCCTCCAGACAGATTGGATACTTGTCTATACAGTCCATACTATACACCCTACCTGTGTGAGGAAAGCCCTCCAGACAGATTGGATACTTGTCTATACAGTCTATACTATATACCCTACCTGTGTGAGGAAAGCCCTACAGACAGATTGGATACTTGTCTATACAGTCCATACTATACACCCTACCTGTGTATGGAAAGCCCTCTAAACAGATTGGATACTTGTCTATACAGTCCATACTATATACCAAGAGGTTGAAAATGGAAACCCCTCTCACTCAGTTTGACCTTAAGTCACGAAATTCGGTACATAGGTCCCTCTCCTGACAAGGAATACATTTGCCTAAGGACCCATAATGTTATGGATCTTCTGGCCAGCCTAAGGACCCATAATGTTATGGATCTTCTGGCCAGCCTAAGGACCCATAATGTTATGGATCTTCTGGCCAGCCTAAGGACCCCATAATGTTATGGATCTTCTGGCCAGCCTAAGGACCCATAACGTTATGGATCTTCTGGCCAGCCTAAGGACCCATAATGTTATGGATCTTCTGGCCAGCCTAAGGACCCATAATGTTATGGATCTTCTGGCCAGCCTAAGGACCCATAATGTTATGGATCTTCTGGCCAGCCTAAGGACCCATAATGTTATGGATCTTCTGGCCAGCCTAAGGACCCATAATGTTATGGATCTTCTGGCCAGCCTAAGGACCCCATAATGTTATGGATCTTCTGGCCAGCCTAAGGACCCCATAATGTTATGGATCTTCTGGACAGCCTAAGGACCCCATAATGTTATGGATCTTCTGGACAGCCTAAGGACCCATAATGTTATGGATCTTCTGGCCAGCCTAAGGACCCCATAATGTTATGGATCTTCTGGCCAGCCTAAGGACCCATAATGTTATGGATCTTCTGGCCAGCCTAAGGACCCATAATGTTATGGATCTTCTGGCCAGCCTAAGGACCCCATAATGTTATGGATCTTCTGGCCAGCCTAAGGACCCCATAATGTTATGGATCTTCTGGACAGCCTAAGGACCCATAATGTTATGGATCTTCTGGCCAGCCTAAGGACCCCATAATGTTATGGATCTTCTGGCCAGCCTAAGGACCCCATAATGTTATGGATCTTCTGGCCAGCCTAAGGACCCATAATGTTATGGATCTTCTGGCCAGCCTAAGGACCCATAATGTTATGGATCTTCTGGCCAGCCTAAGGACCCATAATGTTATGGATCTTCTGGCCAACCTAAGGACCCATAATGTTATGGATCTTCTGGCCAGCCTAAGGACCCCATAATATTATGGATCTTCTGGCCAGCCTAAGGACCCATAATGTTATGGATCTTCTGGCCAGCCTAAGGACCCATAATGTTATGGATCTTCTGGCCAGCCTAAGGACCCCATAATATTATGGATCTTCTGGCCAGCCTAAGGACCCATAATGTTATGGATCTTCTGGCCAGCCTAAGGACCCCATAATGTTATGGATCTTCTGGCCAGCCTAAGGACCCATAATGTTATGGATCTTCTGGCCAGCCTAAGGACCCATAATATTATGGATCTTCTGGCCAGCCTAAGGACCCATAATGTTATGGATCTTCTGGCCAGCCTAAGGACCCATAATGTTATGGATCTTCTGGCCAGCCTAAGGACCCATAATGTTATGGATCTTCTGGCCAGCCTAAGGACCCATAATGTTATGGATCTTCTGGCCAGCCTAAGGACCCATAATGTTATGGATCTTCTGGCCAGCCTAAGGACCCATAATGTTATGGATCTTCTGGCCAGCCTAAGGACCCATAATGTTATGGATCTTCTGGCCATTTTGAATTTTGTGAAAAATACTTTAAAACGCCTTTCTGGCCCCAAATGATCTGCTGCGAAACTTGATATGTGGCATCAAATGGACAACGGTCTCTCAACGCAACACTTCACAGACTAGTACCTAAAACAACTATTGACCAATAACCTTCATGTGGGCGTGGCCTGGCATCAAATGGACAACGGTCTCTCAACGCAACACTTCACAGACTAGTACCTAAAACAACTATTGACCAATAACCTTCATGTGGGCGTGGCCTGGCATCAAATGGACAACGGTCTCTCAACGCAACACTTCACAGACTAGCACCTAAAACAACCAATAACCTTCATGTGGGCGTGGCCTGGCATCAAATGGACAACGGTCTCTCAACGCAACACTTCACAGACTAGTACCTAAAACAACCAATAACCTTCATGTGGGCGTGGCCTGGCATCAAATGGACAACGGTCTCTCAACGCAACACTTCACAGACTAGTACCTAAAACAACCAATAACCTTCATGTGGGCGTGGCCTGGCATCAAAGGGACAACGGTCTCTCAACGCAACACTTCACAGACTAGTACCTAAAACAACCAATAACCTTCGTGTGGGCGTGGCCTGGCATCAAATGGACAACGGTCTCTCAACGCAACACTTCACAGACTAGTACCTAAAACAACCAATAACCTTCATGTGGGCGTGGCCTGGCATCAAATGGACAACGGTCTCTCAACGCAACACTTCACAGACTAGTACCTAAAACAACCAATAACCTTCATGTGGGCGTGGCCTGGCATCAAATGGACAACGGTCTCTCAACGCAACACTCGCAACACAGACTAGTACCTAAAACAACTAATAACCTTCGTGTGGGCGTGGCCTGGCATCAAATGGACAACGGTCTCTCAACGCAACACTTCACAGACTAGTACCTAAAACAACCAATAACCTTCGTGTGGGCGTGGCCTGGCATCAAATGGACAACGGTCTCTCAACGCAACACTTCACAGACTAGTACCTAAAACAACTATTGACCAATAACCTTCATGTGGGCGTGGCCTGGCATCAAATGGACAACGGTCTCTCAACGCAACACTTCACAGACTAGTACCTAAAACAACCAATAACCTTCATGTGGGCGTGGCCTGGCATCAAATGGACAACGGTCTCTCAACGCAACACTTCACAGACTAGTACCTAAAACAACCAATAACCTTCATGTGGGCGTGGCCTGGCATCAAATGGACAACGGTCTCTCAACGCAACACTCGCAACACAGACTAGTACCTAAAACAACTATTGACCAATAACCTTCGTGTGGGCGTGGCCTGGCATCAAATGGACAACGGTCTCTCAACGCAACACTTCACAGACTAGTACCTAAAACAACCAATAACCTTCATGTGGGCGTGGCCTGGCATCAAATGGACAACGGTCTCTCAACGCAACACTTCACAGACTAGCACCTAAAACAACTATTGACCAATAACCTTCATGTGGGCGTGGCCTGGCATCAAATGGACAACGGTCTCTCAACGCAACACTTCACAGACTAGTACCTAAAACAACCAATAACCTTCATGTGGGCGTGGCCTGGCATCAAATGGACAACGGTCTCTCAACGCAACACTCGCAACACAGACTAGTACCTAAAACAACTATTGACCAATAACCTTCATGTGGGCGTGGCCTGGCATCAAATGGACAACGGTCTCTCAACGCAACACTTCACAGACTAGTACCTAAAACAACTATTGACCAATAACCTTCATGTGGGCGTGGCCTGGCATCAAATGGACAACGGTCTCTCAACGCAACACTTCACAGACTAGTACCTAAAACAACTATTGACCAATAACCTTCATGTGGGCGTGGCCTGGCATCAAATGGACAACGGTCTCTCAACGCAACACTTCACAGACTAGTACCTAAAACAACTATTGACCAATAACCTTCATGTGGGCGTGGCCTGGCACAAATGCATGTAAATCAGTCAAGGATATACTCAATATATGCACGAACGTTCATATCGACCACAGGGTGGCGCTATAACGGGCACATGTTTATATCTCTTGATCTGTTTGACTCAGAGGGATGACATTTGGCACACGTACTCAGGGATATGTCTAGATAACCCACACAATATTTCAGACACCACTGGCCCCAACATTTTGATGAAACTGGATGCAAGTCTTGCCATTGAGATCCAGCATTTACAAAATAACACTGATTAGCCCAAAAGGGGGGGGGGGGGGGGGTGCATCCTTCGTAGGGGGTGATGGCATGTTTTACTGTCGCCTTGTTTTAACTTAATTCAATGGCCATTGATTTTAAAGAATGGGTTTACAACAATTCTACCTTTGCAGTCTACTCACAGGTGATATAGTATTCCCTTCCCTTGAAAAACTCCAGGCCCCAGAGATTAGGGCTGAACTCCTGGAACTTGAAGGTGAACTTCACGTCTCTGTCCGGCTTGTCACAGTTGAGTAACGGGGTGTCCGATTGGCTGATGCTGCAGCTGTGGAGTTGTTCCCGGGTCACCAGGTACACACGGTAGTACTCCGGCTCCTTATCCTCCACCACCCCTGGCCTCACCCGGGGACACACGATGTCCATTTTATCCCCTATCTGAGGGAACAGGACCAGCCCCCGTCCAGGAGAGAACCTGTGGAATAGGAGAGAGAGAGAGGGAGAGAGAGACAGAGAGAGAGAGAGACAGAGAGAGAGAGAGAGGGAGAGGGAGAGAGACAGAGAGAGAGACAGAGAGAGAGAGAGAGGGAGGGAAAGAGAGAGAGAGAGAGAGATGAGAGTTTTACAACCAGAATGACTGGGATGTTGTCTTTATTGTGTCATAGCAACGCTAGTAATTTCTTTGTTATTGCATATCAGTCTAATAGGCATGACATTCATATTATTTACTAATTAATAATCATCAATAAATAAACACGTCAATGAATTTACTATCAACAACAAAAATCTGAGACCACAGAAACAGTACTTATTTATATGTATTTACATTTTACAGTAGGACAACATTTCTGCAATCCCTTCACCATATTTCATCTATGTCGATAATGTAAATGAAAATCCAACATTTTGACAATATAACAGGTATTTATTTCCAGTATATTTCCAGGTGAGGTTTTGCACAACAATATGGATTTATTGCAAAAGAATCGACTGTACCGACTTGGGATTTGAAGAATTCCAATAGACGGAATCCAGGACGACGGCAGAGCAGCTGGGACTCAGGTTGACAACCAACACTCCTAAACAGAACCAGCAGACGTACCTCCCCATCGCACGCTGCCGGCAAACATCAATATCACAACACGAGGTGTTCACAAAACTATTTTATTTTCCATGTCAATAACGCTGAAAAGAACACTGTCTCCTCGCATCGTTCTAATCCCTAACGTCCCAGTTCAGATTGACGGACAGGCTGGGAATAACTCCAGTCTGAATGACAGGTTGGGAATAACTCCAGTCTGTTCTAATGTCCCAGATTGACGGACAGGTTGAGGATAACTCCAGTCTGTTCTAATCTCCCAGATTGACGGACAGGTTGAGGATAACTCCAGTCTGTTCTAATCTCCCAGATTGACGGACAGGTTGAGGATAACTCCAGTCTGTTCTAATCTCCCAGATTGAAGGACAGGTTGAGGTTGAGAATAACTCCAGTCTGTTCTAATCTCCCAGATTGACGGACAGGTTGAGAATAACTCCAGTCTGTTCTAATCTCCCAGATTGACGGACAAGTTGGGAATAACTCCAGTCTGTTCTAATGTCCCAGATTGACGGACAGGTTGGGAATAATTCCAGTCCGTTCTAATCTCCCAGATTGACGGACAGGTTGGGAATAACTCCAGTCCGTTCTAATCTCCCAGATTGACGGACAGGTTGAGGTTGGGAATAACTCCAGTCCGTTCTAATGTCCCAGATTGACGGACAGGTTGAGGTTGAGGATAACTCCAGTCCGTTCTAACAGAGTCCCAATGTATTTTCTATCCAATAATTAAATCCCGCTGCCGGCATTATGATGCGTATAAGCGGAATATGACAGACATTGAAGAGAGAGAGAGAGAGAGAGAGAGAGAGAGAGAGAGAGAGAGAGAGAGAGAGAGAGAAGAGTGAGGGATGCATTTACAGTTGATTGTGGAGTGGTTCAACTGAGTGGCAGAGTGGATGGATGGTTTAGGTCCCGCCCATGTCTTCAGCTATTGGATGATGGCATTGTGACACAAGACACACATTAGAATAGCTATCATTATACTGTATAGGATAGACCTCCTCAGTAGGAAATACACATTAAATACCTATCATTATACTGTAGAGGATAGACCTCCTCAGTAGGAAATACACATTAAATACCTATCATTATACTGTAGAGAATAGACCTCCTCAGTAGGAAATACATTTGTTTGATTAGTTTGTTGATATGTTTTACAGAATTCCGTTTTTTCCAAATCGTAAATTCTTCAGAGGTTCAGATACTCAAGATGAAACATAATAGGCCCCATCGACACAATTATGTCGACAACAATGTAGACTGTTTTTACAACGTCATTTATTGAAGTCTTCAACTTATTTCACTTCACAGATTTTATTGAAATAAATAATATAATTTTGAGAAAAACAACTCCTATCCCACCATGAGCAATGTGAATATCATTCAAAATAAGGTTTGGTTTCTTCTGTTTAGGCTGTACAACCCTGGCCTGGGTACCAGTCGGTTTGTGCCATCACGCCACTTTCTGACACTACTGTTTATGTTTGGCATTTGACACAGAGTACAAAGGGTGGAATATCAGCACAAACTGACTGGTACCCAGGCTAGTACAATCCTCTAGCAGAGACCTATCAATAGTATATCCTAGCTGAAAATAAGTTGTGTCCATCAGGGACAGGCGGAGTTAGGAGGAGGAGGAAGAGGATGAGGGTGGTTTAGGAGGAGGAGGTAGAGGATGAGGGTGGTTTAGGAGGAGGAGGAAGAGGAGGAGGATGAAGAAGAGGAGGGTGGTTTAGGAGGAGGATGAAGAGGAGGAGGAGGGTGGTTAAGGAGGAGGATGAAGAAGAGGAGGGTGGTTTCGGTGGAGGATGAAGATCAGGAGGGTGGTTTAGGAGGAGGATGAAGAAGAGGAGGGTGGTTTCGAAGGAGGGCTGTTTAGGAGGAGAATGAAGAAGAGGAGGGTGGTTTAGGAGGAGGGTGGTTTAGGAGGAGGAGGAAGGGGATGAGGGTGGTTTAGGAGGAGGAGGTAGAGAATGAGGGTGGTTTAGGAGGAGGAGGAAGAGGAGGAGGATGAAGAAGAGGAGGGTGGTTTAGGAGGAGGATGAAGAGGAGGAGGAGGGTGGTTTAGGAGGAGGATGAAGAGGAGGGGGATGAAGAAGAGGAGGATGGTTTAGGAGGAGGATGAAGAGGAGGAGGGTGGTTTAGGAGGAGAATGAAGATGAGGAGGGTGGTTTAGGAGGAGGATGAAGAGGAGGAGGGTGGTTTAGGAGGAGGATGAAGAGGAGGAGGATGGATTAGGAGGAGGATGAAGAGGAGGTGGGTGGTTTAGGAGGAGGATGAAGAGAAGGAGGATGGTTTAGGAGGAGGATGAAGAGGAGGAGGGTGGTTTAGGAGGAGGATGAAGAGAAGGAGGATGGTTTAGGAGGATAGTGAAGAGGAGGAGGGTGGTTTAGGAGGAGAGTGAAGAGGAGGGGGGTGGTTTAGGAGGAGGATGAAGAGGAGGAGGGTGGTTTAGGAAGTTGATGAAGAGGGGGAGGATGAAGAAGAGGAGGGTGGTTTAGGAGGAGGATGAAGAGGAGGAGGGTGGTTTAGGAGGAGGATGAAGAGGAGGAGGGTGGTTTAGGAGGAGGATGAAGAGGAGGAGGATGAAGAGGAGGAGGGTGGTTTAGGAGGAGGATGAAGAAGAGGAGGATGGTTTAGGAGGAGGATGAAGAGGAGGGTGGTTTAGGAGGAGGATGAAGAGGAGGAGGATGGTGTAGGAGGAGAGTGAAGAGGAGGAGGATGGTTTAGGAGGAGAGTGAAGAGGAGGATGAAGAGGAGGAGGTTGGTTTAGGAGGAGGATGAAGAGGAGGAGGGTGGTTTAGGAAGAGGATGAAGAGGAGGAGGGTGGTTTAGGAGGAGGATGAAGAGGAGGAGGGTGGTTTAGGAGGAGGATGAAGAGGAGGAGGATGAAGAGGAGGGGGTGGTTTAGGAGGAGGGTGGTTTAGGAGGAGGATGAAGAGGAGGAGGATGGTTTAGGAGGAGGATGAAGAGGAGGGTGGTTTAGGAGGAGGATGAAGAGGAGCAGGGTGGTTTAGGAGGAGGATGAAGAGGAGGAGGATGAAGAGGAGGGGGTGGTTTAGGAGGAGGATGAAGAAGAGGAGGATGGTTTAGGAGGAGGATGAAGAGGAGGGGGGTTTAGGAGGAGGATGAAGAGGAGGAGGGTGGTTTAAGAGGAGGATGAAGAGGAGGAGGGTGGTTTAGGAGGAGGATGAAGAGGAGGAGGGTGGTTTAGGAGAAGGATGAAGAGAAGGAGGGTGGTTTAGGAGGAGGATGAAGAAGAGGAGGGTGGTTTAGGAGGAGGATGAAGAGGAGGAGGGTGGTTTAGGAGGAGGATGAAGAGGAGGATGATGAAGAGGAGGAGGGTGGTTTAGGAAGAGGATGAAGAGGAGGAGGATAAAGAAGAGGAGGGTGGTTTAGGAGGAGGATGAAGAGGAGGAGGGTAGTTTAGGAAGAGGATGAAGAGGAGGAGGGTGGTTTAGGAGGAGGATGAAGAGGAGGAGGATGAAGAAGAGGAGGGTGGTTTAGGAGGAGGATGAAGAAGAGGAGGGTGGTTTAGGAGGAGGATGAAGAGGAGAAGGGTGGTTTAGGAGGAGGATGAAGATGAGGAGGGTGGTTTAGGAGGAGGATGAAGAGGAGGAGGATGATTTAGGAGGAGGATGAAGATGAGGAGGGTGGTTTAGGAGGAGGATGAAGATGAGGAAGATGAAGATGAGGAGGGTGGTATAGGAGGAGGAGGAAGAGGAGGAGGATGGTTTAGGAGGAGGATGAAGAGGAGGGTGGTTTAGAAGGAGGGTAAAGGTGAGGATGGTGGTTTAGGAGGAGGATGAAGAGGAGGAGGGTGGTTTAGGAGGAGGATGAAGAGGAGGAGGATAAAGAAGGAGGGTGGTTTAGGAGGAGGATGAAGAGGAGGAGGGTGTTTTAGGAGGAGGATGAATTGGAGGTTGGTTTAGGAGGAGGATGAAGAGGAGGAGGGTGGTTTAGGAGGAGGATGAAGAAGAGGAGGGTGGTTTAGGAGGAGGATCAAGAGGACCACGGTAGTGCACTCCTTCTGACCAGAGCCCTGGGGGCCGGGACCACGGTAGTGCACTCCTTCTGACCAGAGCCCTGGGGGAGGAGGATGAAGAGGAGGAGGGTGGTTTAGGAGGAGGATCAAGAGGGCCACAGGACCACGGTAGTGCACCACGTAAGGAATAGGGTTCCAACTACTACATCAACACAAGACATGACGATACAAGCATGATGTGTCCATTAGCAGGTCGAAACAGTCAGGCAACCCTTCAGGGCCTCTGTGTATTACAGCAGCAGCAGCAGTGTGGGCCCCAGAGCAAGGCTAATGCTGACATGCTAGGTGTCTTTTTTACAACAGAACCCCTATCACGATTAGCATTAACCTTGACCTGGGAAGTTATTTCGACCTGGGACTGGAGCTGGGAATCTCCAGTCCACTGCTGGGAAGCAGAGTGGCTGCAGTACTGAGAACGACCTGGAGGGGGAGACAAAGACACACCTCGCTGTTAGAGCACTAGCAGGGTTCTACACCTACAGATGGGGAGACTGGAGAAATCACTGGTGTATTGGGTGAGTTATATTGAATGAACCCCCCCCCCCCACACCCCCAAAAAAAGACCTTTAGGATCTTATAAAAGGTTAAATACAATACATTATCCAGTCAAGTCTGTTCCAGTTTAGTCCATTTCACTTTTCACTGAGCCTTTTTTAACATGCCAGAATCTCCCTCTAGTTTAAAGTGACAGGGACACAGGGGGTCAAGAACAACAGTCCTGATTGGTCAGGACAAGAATGAAGGTCCCGGGAGGAACCAGAGCTCTGTCTCTCTCTCTCTCTCTCTCTCTCTGATAGCCTAAGGTCTAACTCCTCCTTCTGTGGACAGTGGTCGTCATGGATACAGGAACACATCCGTGATGTCAGAAATAAGTGTTCTAACTCCTCAGCTGAGGGGGGTGGGGGGGGGGGGTCACAGAACAACACAGGGAGAGGCAAGATGGAGACCGGCTCTCTCTGAAGAACACAAACCCAGCACCCAACGGATAAAGAAAAACACTCAATAGTTCCTCCTTTGTGATCCTACGAAGCTCAACTCCGGGCTTGACAGATGTAAAGATTTTAATCTTGAGATTTAACCACGTCCACAGTGTTACAGTAAGAGGCTGCAGACAGACAGAGGAGGATCTTATTGACCCTGATAAGCAGCAGGTCGACAGATCCTGTGTATATCCTGTCTAGATGTCCTGTATACAGGTATGACAGTAACAGTTGTATATACTGTGTTTATAGGTCAGGTAGTACAGGACATACTAAAATGTTAGCTCATAGCCCAGAGATCGTGATGTAGCGATCTATAATGTTACCTGCTGTGGACTTCCTCCCCCAAGACGAAGAGCACACATCCTCTTGTCAACGTATTCCTTCATGAGCCTCTCTCTCTCTCTCTCTCTGTCGATCTGTCAGTCTCTCTCTCTCTCTCTCTCTGTCTCTCTGTCTCTCTGTCAGTCCCTCTGTCAGTCTCTCTCTCTCGCTCTCTCTCTCGCTCTCTCTCTCTCTGTCTATCTGTCAGACTCTCTCTCTGTCAGTCTCTCTCTCTCTCTCTCTCTCTCTCTCTGTCTCTCTGTCTATCTGTCAGTCTCTCTCTCTCTCTCTCTCTCTCTCTGTCTCTCTGTCTATCTGTCAGCCTCTCTCTCTCCCTCTCTGTCTATCTGTCTCTCTGTCAGTCCCTCTGTCATTCTCTCTCTCTCGCTGTCTCTCTCTCTCTCTGTCTATCTGTCAGTGTCTCTGTCTCTCTGTCTATCTGTCTCTCTCTCTCTCTGTCTCTCTGTCAGTCTCTCTGTCTATTTTTCAGTCTCTCTCTCTTTCTCCCTGTCTCTCTCTCTCTCTCTTTCTCCCTGTCTCTCTCTCTCTCTCTCTCTCTCTCTCTATCTCTCTCTGTGTCTATCTGTCAGTCTCTGTCTGTCTGTCTGTCTGTCTGTCTGTCTGTCTGTCTGTCCGTCTGAGCAGTAACAGACCGAGGCATCAGGCTCTGTTTTATACTGGGTGTCTCTCTTTGTGACTCATTACCCTCTGAATTTCCCTCCAATCTCTGCTCTCTATCGGAAAGTCATTATGAAGGTGGCAGAGGGAACTGTCTCTACGAACGTCTGGATAAAGGTTATGAGAAATTACACATTAGCTCATCTATGTAAATACACATGAAGTTGACAGGAAACTGTCCCATATAGATGTTACGGTCATTGGGGTGTGAATGGCTGAAATATAACAGACTGTGATATATAGTAGGGTCATTGGGGTGTGAATGGCTGAAATACAACAGACTGTGATATATAGTAGGGTCATTGGGGTGTGAATGGCTGAAATACAACAGACTGTGATATATAGTAGGGTCATTGGGGTGTGAATGGCTGAAATATAACAGACTGTGATATATAGTAGGGTCATTGGGGTGTGAATGGCTGAAATACAACAGACTGTGATATATAGTAGGGTCATTGGGGTGTGAATGGCTGAAATATAACAGACTGTGATATATAGTAGGGTCATTAGGGTGTGAATGGCTGAAATACAACAGACTGTGATATATAGTAGGGTCATTAGGGTGTGAATGGCTGAAATACAACATGTGTATGTGTATGTATGTTTATACAGATGTGGGTATGTGTATATATGTGTATATATGTGTATATAAATATATACATTTACCCCCCAAAATATAAAGGTGGATTGGAAATGATGCCGACAATTACATTGATGGAAGCAACAATCTATCTGCAATATTAAAGCTAACCCCCCCAACAACAACAAAATTAATAAATATATATATATATATATATTACAAATAAATATATTTAAAAAATATATAATAAATAAAAATAAATAAAGTACAACAAAAAAATTGTCAAAATATAAAATTTCAACAATGATCATTTCCACATGACAAAGATGCCAATGATTTCTGTCAGTTGGTGTGGTGTGTCACCCAGGGGGTTTCAGAGTGAAAGGTTGAGTCAGAGCCTAACCTCTAAATGACTGTATACTACCATCTACACTATCTACTATCTATACCATCTTCCTCAACCAGATGTTGTCATGACAACCCAGGTACCATCTATTGTTTTATCGATGGTAACCCTGGTAACCCTCGTCCTCTCATAACGTTACTCTCTGAAGGCCCAGTGTCTCACCTTCACCCCACACCTGCCTGAAGACCCAGTGTCTCACCTTCACCCCACACCTGCCTGAAGACCCAGTGTCTCACTTTCACCCCACACCTGCCTGAAGACCCAGTGTCTCACCTTCACCCCACACCTGCCTGAAGACCCAGTGTCTCACCTTCTACCTTCACCCCACACCTGCCTGAAGACCCAGTGTCTCACCTTCACCCCACACCTGCCTGAAGACCCAGTGTCTCACCTTCACCCCACACCTGCCTGAAGACCCAGTGTCTCACCTTCACCCCACACCTGCCTGAAGACCCAGTGTCTCACTTTCACCCCACACCTGCCTGAAGACCCAGTGTCTCACCTTCACCCCACACCTGCCTGAAGACCCAGTGTCTCACCTTCACCCCACACCTGCCTGAAGACCCAGTGTCTCACCTTCACCCCACACCTGCCTGAAGACCCAGTGTCTCACCTTCACCCCACACCTGCCTGAAGACCCAGTGTCTCACCTTCACCCCACACCTGCCTGAAGACCCAGTGTCCTACCTTCTACCTTCACCTCACACCTGCCTGAAGACCCAGTGTCTCACCTTCACCTCACACCTGTCTGAAGACCCAGTGTCTCACCTTCACCCCACACCTGCCTGAAGACCCAGTGTCTCACCTTCACCCCACACCTGCCTGAAGACCCAGTGTCTCACCTTCACCTCACACCTGCCTGAAGAACCAGTGTCTCACCTTCACCCCACACCTGCCTGAAGACCCTGTGTCTCACCCTCACCCCACACCTGCCCGAAGACCCAGTATCTCACCTTCACCCCACACCTGCCTGAAGACCCTGTGTCTCACCTTCACCCCACACCTTCACCCCACACCTGCCTGAAGACCCTGTGTCTCACCTTCACCCCACACCTTCACCCCACACCTGCCTGAAGACCCAGTGTCTCACCTTCACCCCACACCTAACTGAAGACCCAGTGTCTCACCTTCACCCCACACCTGCCTGAAGACCCTGTGTCTCATCTTCACCTTCACCCCACACCTTCACCCCACACCTGCCTGAAGACCCAGTGTCTCACCTTCACCCCACACCTTCACCCCACACCTGCCTGAAGACCCAGTGTCTCACCTTCACCCCACACCTGCCTGAAGACCCAGTGTCTCAACTTCACCCCACACCTGCCTGAAGACCCAGTGTCTCACTTTCACCCCACACCTGCCTGAAGACCCAGTGTCTCACCTTCACCCCACACCTGCCTGAAGACCCAGTGTCTCACCTTCACCCCACACCTGCCTGAAGACATTGTGTCCTACCTTCTACCTTCACCCCACACCTGCCTGAAGACCCTGTGTCCTACCTTCTACCTTCACCCCACACCTGCCTGAAGACCCAGTGTCCTACCTTCTACCTTCACCCCACACCTGCCTGAAAACCCTGTGTCTCACCTTCACCCCACACCTGCCTGAAGACCCAGTGTCTCACCTTCACCCCACACCTGCCTGAAGACCTAGTGTCTCACCTTCACCCCACATCTGCCTGAAGACATTGTGTCTCACCTTCACCCCACACCTTCACCCCACACCTGCCTGAAGACCCTGTGTCTCACCTTCACCCCACACATTCACCCCACACCTGCCTGAAGACCCAGTGTCTCACCTTCACCTCACACCTGCCTGAAGACCCAGTGTCTCACCTTCACCCCACACCTGCCTGAAGACCCAGTGTCTCACCTTCACCCCACACCTGCCTGAAGACCCTGTGTCTCACCTTCACCCCACACCTTCACCCCACACCTGCCTGAAGACCCTGTGTCTCACCTTCACCCCACACCTTCACCCCACACCTGCCTGAAGACCCTGTGTCTCACCTTCACCCCACACCTTCACCCCACACCTGCCTGAAGACCCTGTGTCTCACCTTCACCCCACACATTCACCCCACACCTGCCTGAAGACCCAGTGTCTCACCTTCACCTCACACCTGCCTGAAGACCCAGTGTCTCACCTTCACCCCACACCTGCCTGAAGACCCAGTGTCTCACCTTCACCCCACACCTGCCTGAAGACCCTGTGTCTCACCTTCACCCCACACCTTCACCCCACACCTGCCTGAAGACCCTGTATCCCACCTTCACCCCACACCTTCACCTCACACCTGCCTGAAGAACCCGTGTCCTACCTTCACCCCACACCTGCCTGAAGACTCTTTCTCACATGCTCATTGTCCTTTTACTTCAAAGTATGGAGAGGAAAGTCCCACTTGAATCAGGTTCAAACGGTCATTATTAGTTCTCGTTAGTTAGTATTAATTAATATTAGGCCTAGTTAGTTAGTATTAATTATTATTAGGCCTAGTTAGTTAGTATTAATTAATTATTATTAGGCCTAGTTAGTTAGTATTAATTAATATTAGGCCTAGTTAGTTAGTATTAATTCATTATTATTAGGCCTAGTTAGTTAGTATTAATTAATATTAGGCCTGGTTAATTAGTATGAATTAATGATTATTAGGCCTAGTTAGTTAGTATTAATTAGTATTAGGCCTAGTTAATTAGTATTCATTAATATTAGACCTAGTTAATTAGTATTCATTAATTAATATTATGCCTGGTTAATTGGTCTTAATAAATATTAGACCTAGTTAATTAGTATTAATTAATTAATATTAGACCTAGTTAATTAGTATTAATTAATTAATATTAGACCTAGTTAATTAGTATTAATTAATTAATATTAGACCTAGTTAATTAGTATTAATTAATTAATATTAGACCTAGTTAATTAGTATTAATTAATTATTATTAGACCTAGTTAGTTAGTTTGCATTTTAACACGCTTTTTCTCCACACCTTCACGCCCAGTAGGAACACATTCACAGAACGCGAACTGTGGGGACACCCAATTCAGTCCCATTCAAAATCCCATTTTCTCTAACCCTATAACCCTAGCTCCTAACCCTAACCCTAGCTCCTAACCCTAGCTCCTAACCCTAGCTCGTAACCCTAGCTCCTAACCCTAACCCTAGCTCCTAACCCTAGCTCCTAACCCTAACTCTAACCCTATAACCCTAGCTCCTAACCCTATAACCCTAGCTCCTAACCCTAGCTCCTAACCCTAACTCCTAACCCTAGCGCCTAACCCTAGCTCCTAACCCTAGCTTCTAACCCTATAACCCTAGCTCCTAACCCTAACCCTATAACCCTAGCTCCTAACCCTAACTCCTAACCCTAGCTCCTAACCCTAGCTCCTAACCCTAACTCTAACCCTATAACCCTAGCTCCTAACCCTATAACCCTAACTCCTAACCCTAGCTCCTAACCCTAGCTCCTAACCCTAACTCTAACCCTATAACTCTAAGTCCTAACCCTATAACCCTAGCTCCTAATCCTATAACCCTAGCTCCTAACCCTAGCTCCTAACCCTAGGTCCTATAACCCTAACCCTATAACCCTAGCTCCTAACCCTAAACCTATAACCCTAGCTCCTAACCCTATAACCCTAGCTCCTAACCCTAACCCTATAACCCTAGCTCCTAACCCTAACACCTAACACCTAACCCTAGCTCCTAACCCTAGCTCCTAACCCTAACCCTAGCTCCTAACCCTAGCTCCTAACCCTAGCTCCTAACCCTAACCCTAGCTCCTAACCCTAGCTCCTAACCCTAACCCTATAACCCTAACCCTATAACCCTAACCCTATAACCCTAGCTCCTAACCCTAACCCTAGCTCCTAACCCTAGCTCCTAACCCTAACCCTAGCCCCTAACCCTAACCCTATAACCCTAACCCTATAACCCTAGCTCCTAACCCTAACCCTATAACCCTAATCCTATAACCCTAGCTCCTAACCCTAGCTCCTAACCCTAACCCTATAACCCTAATCCTATAACCCTAGCTCCTAACCCTAGCTCCTAACCCTAACCCTATAACCCTAACCCTATAACCCTAACCCTATAACCCTAGCTCCTAACCCTAACCCTAGCTCCTAACCCTAGCTCCTAACCCTAACCCTAGCTCCTAACCCTAACCCTATAACCCTAACCCTATAACCCTAGCTCCTAACCCTAACCCTATAACCCTAATCCTATAACCCTAGCTCCTAACCCTAGCTCCTAACCCTAACCCTATAACCCTAATCCTATAACCCTAGCTCCTAACCCTAGCTCCTAACCCTAACCCTATAACCCTAATCCTATAACCCTAGCTCCTAACCCTAGCTCCTAACCCTAGCTCCTAACCCTAACCCTAGCTCCTAACCCTAGCTCCTAACCCTAACCCTAGCTCCTAACCCTAGCTCCTAACCCTAACCCTATAACCCTAACCCTATAACCCTAGCTCCTAACCCTATATCCCTAGCTCCTAACCCTAACCCTAGCTCCTAACCTTAACCCTAGCTCCTAACGCTAGCTCCTAACCCTAACCCTAGCTCCTAACCCTAGCTCCTAACCCTATAACCCTAGCTCCTAACCCTAGCTCCTAACCCTAGCTCCTAACCCTATATCCCTAGCTCCTAACCCTAACCCTAGCTCCTAACCCTAACCCTAGCTCCTAACCCTAGCTCCTAACCCTAGCTCCTAACCCTAAACCTTTTGTTTCTGTTCAGTTATAATAGTATCTTTCAGGGAAAGTGTGTCACCTTGGCATGCTGGGTGAGAGAGAAGAGAGAGGAGAAGACGACATGAGAGAGAAGGGAAAGTCAGGGGGGGGAGAGAGAAGGTGGGGAGAGGCACAGAGAGATATTAGGGAAATCCCCAGGTGGAAATTCACAGCCGCCTACATCTCAGAGTCAAGGCTCTGCTTTCCAGTAAGAGGGATCACATCTACTGACCCACAACTAAACTGTTTTACTATCACATCTACTGACCCACAACTAAACTGTCTTTAATATCACATCTACTGACCCACAACTAAACTGTCTTTAATATCACATCTACTGACCCACAAATAAACTGTCTTTACTATCACATCTACTGACCCACAACTAAACTGTCTTTAATATCACATCTACTGATCAACAACTAAACTGTCTTTACTATCACATCTACTGACCCACAACTAAACTGTCTTTAATATCACATCTACTGACCCACAAATAAACTGTCTTTACTATCACATCTACTGACCCACAACTAAACTGTCTTTAATATCAAATCTACTGATCCACTGTCTTACATGCATAGTCACTTTAACCATATCTAAATGTACATACTACCTCAATCATCCCCACTAACCGGTGTCTGTATGTAGCCTCTCTACTGTATATATCCTCTCTACTGTACGTAGCCTCTCTACTGTTATAGCCCCTCTACTGTATATAGCCTCTACTGTATATAGCCTCTACTGTATATAGCCTCTCTACTGTATATAGCCCCTCTACTGTATATAGCCTCTCTACTGTATATAGCCTCTCTACTGTTTATAGCCTCTCTACTGTATGTAGCCTCTCTACTGTATATAGCCTCTCTACTGTATATAGCCCCTCTACTGTATATAGCCTCTCTACTGTATATAGCCTGTCTACTGTATATAACCTCTCTACTGTATATAACCTCTACTGTATATAGCCTCTCTACTGTATATAGTCTCTCTACTGTATATAACCTCTCTACTGTATATACCCTCTCTACTGTATATAGCCTCTCTACTGTATATAGCCTCACTACTGTATATAACCTCTACTGTATATAGCCTCTCTACTGTATATAGCCTCTCTACAGTTATAGCCTCTCTACTGTATTTAGCCTCTCTACCATATATAGCCTCTCTACTGTATATAGCCTCACTACTGTATATAACCTCTCTACTGTATATAGCCTCTCTACTGTATATAGCCTCTCTACTGTATATAGCCTCTCTACTGTATATAGCCTCTCTACAGTTATAGCCTCTCTACTGTATATAGCCTCTCTACTGTATATAGCCTCTCTACAGTTATAGCCTCTCTACTGTATATAGCCTCACTACTGTATATAACCTCTCTACTGTATATAGCCTCTCTACTCTGCTGTATATAGCCTCTCTACTATATATAGCCTCTCTACTGTATATAGCCTCACTACTGTATATAACCTCTCTACTGTATATAGCCTCTCTACTGTTATAGCCTCTCTGCTGTATATAGCCTCTCTACTGTATATAGTCTCTCTACTGTATATAGCCTCACTACTGTATATAACCTCTCTACTGTATATAGTCTCTCTACTGTATATAGCCTCTCTACTGTTATAGCCTCTCTGCTGTATATAGCCTCTCTACTGTATATAGTCTCTCTACTGTATATAACCTCTCTACTGTATATAGTCTCTCTACTGTATATAGCCTCTCTACTGTATATAGTCTCTCTACTGTATATAGCCTCACTACTGTATATAATCTCTCTACTGTATATAGCCTCTCTACTGTATATAGTCTCTCTACTGTATATAGCCTCACTACTGTATATAACCTCTCTACTGTATATAGTCTCTCTACTGTATATAGCCTCTCTACTGTATATAGTCTCTCTACTGTATATAACCTCTCTACTGTATATAGTCTCTCTACAGTTATAGTCTCTCTACTGTATATAGCCTCTCTACTGTATATAGTCTCTCTACTGTATATAGCCTCACTACTGTATATAACCTCTCTACTGTATATAGTCTCTCTACTGTATATAGCCTCTCTACTGTATATAGTCTCTCTACTGTATATAACCTCTCTACTGTATATAGTCTCTCTACTGTATATAGCCTCTCTACTGTATATAGTCTCTCTACAGTTATAGCCTCTCTACTGTATATAGCCTCTCTACTGTATATAGCCTCTCTACTGTATATAGTCTCTCTACTGTATATAACATCTCTACTGTATATAGTCTCTCTACTGTATATAGTCTCTCTACTGTATATAGCCTCACTACTGTATATAACCTCTCTACTGTATATAGTCTCTCTACTGTATATAGCCTCTCTACTGTATATAGTCTCTCTACTGTATATAACCTCTCTACTGTATATAGCCTCTCTACTGTATATAGTCTCTCTACAGTTATAGCCTCTCTACTGTATATAGCCTCTCTACTGTATATAGCCTCTCTACTGTATATAGTCTCTCTACTGTATATAGCCTCACTACTGTATATAGTCTCTCTACTGTATATAGCCTCTACTGTATATAACCTCTCTACTGTATATAGCCTCTACTGTATATAACCTCTCTACTGTATATAGTCTCTCTACTGTATATAACCTCTCTACTGTATATAGCCTCTCTACTGTATATAGTCTCTCTACAGTTATAGCCTCTCTACTGTATATAGCCTCTCTACTGTATATAGTCTCTCTACTGTATATAGCCTCACTACTGTATATAGTCTCTCTACTGTATATAGCCTCTACTGTATAGAGCCTCTACTGTATATAGCCAGTCTTTTTACTGTTGTTTTTATTTCTTTACCTACCTATTGTTCACCTAACACCTTTTTTGCACTGTTGGTTAGAGCCTGTAAGTAAGCATTTCACTGTAGGGTCGGTTGTATTCAGCATTTCACTGTAAGGTCGGTTGTATTCAGCATTTCACTGTAAGGTCGGTTGTATTCAGCATTTCACTGTAAGGTCTGTTGTATTCAGCATTTCACTGTAAGGTCTGTTGTATTCAGCATTTCACTGTAAGGTCGGTTGTATTCAGCATTTCACTGTAGGGTCGGTTGTATTCTACTGATCCACAACTCAACTGTCTTGATATTTTACTTTCGTTTTCGACTCTATGAGTAGTTTCACATTATAGAATTTATACAGGAAGACAACATTTGTGAAAGTTTGCGACAGAGGAGTGTTACTCTCTCTCTCTCTCTCTCGCTCTCTGTCTCTCTCTCTCTCTCTCTCTGTCTCTCTCTTGTCTCTCTCTCTCTCTCTCTCTCTCTTTTCTCTGTCTCTCTCTCTCTCTCATATTGTATTTATCTCCCTCCCTCTCTCTCTGATTCAGTGCTCTTTAAGTTCCACGTGGGTAACCGAACCTAAACGTCACTCTGTTTTCCTGTCGTACATGGGACGTACTCTGGGTCAGACTGATTGCCATTTCCTGTTCCTAACATTGTTATACGCACTAGCTGTCTGTCTCTGTGGGTTCTGACAGAAGGCAACGCTGTTTATCAAATCAGTAACAAGTAAAGGTCTACAGTGGTGCCGTCTCCCTCCACCTGCTCCAGTGGGGGTCTGTGCTTTGACCTAAGAATGCCCAACCCCCATCTCCACTGCTACCTGACCTCTGACCTTGTGGTATAAGGGGGGGGACACGCTCAGCACACCAGCTGATGACTAATGTTCCAGTATAGCTCCACCTACTAGAAAATCATATATAGTGCCTTCGGGAAGGTATTCTCACCCCTTGACTTTTACAAAGTGCATTTAAAATGTATTTAATTGTCTCCCTTTTTTGGATGAACGATCGACACAAAATACTCTGTAATGTCAAAGTGGAAGAAACGGTCTGACAATTCTAACATTCATGAGGAAAAAAAAACACACATTTATATTGATTAGATAAGTCTTTCTGGGTAAGTCTCTATGAGCTGATTAACCCACTATGTCTCTATGAGCTGATTAACCCACTAAGTCTCTATGAGCTGATTAAAGCTGATTTACCCACTAAGTCTCTATGAGCTGATTAAAGGCTGACCTACCCACTAAGTCTCTATGAGCTGATTAAAGCTGATTTACCCACTAAGTCTCTCTGAGCTGATTAAAGGCTGACCTACCTACTATGTCTCTATGAGCTGATTAAAGCTGATTTACCCACTATGTCTCTATGAGCTGATTAAAGGCTGACCTACCCACTAAGTCTCTATGAGCTGATTAAAGGCTGACCTACCCACTAAGGCTCTATGAGCTGATTAAAGGCTGACCTACCCACTAAGGCTCTATGAGCTGATTAAAGGCTGACCTACCCACTAAGTCTCTATGAGCTGATTAAAGGCTGACCTACCTACACACAACTGTTATTTTTCACTGTCTTTTTACAGTTGTTTTATTTCTTTACTTACCTGTTGTTCACCTAATACCTTTTTTGCACTATTGATTAGAGCCTTTAAGTCAGCATTTCTCTGTAAGGTCGGTTGTATTCGGCGCACGTGACAAATAAACTTTCATTTGATATTTTACTATCAAATCTACTGATCCACAACTCAACTGTCTTGATATTTTACTTTCGTTTTCGACTCTATGAGTAGTTTCACATTAGAGAATTTATACAGGAAGACAACATTTGTGAAAGTTTGCGACAGAGGAGTGTTACTCTCTCTCTCTCTCTCTCGCTCTCTGTCTCTCTCTCTCTCTCTCTCTGTCTCTCTCTTGTCTCTCTCTCTCTCTCTCTCTCTCTTTTCTCTGTCTCTCTCTCTCTCTCATATTGTATTTATCTCCCTCCCTCTCTCTCTGATTCAGTGCTCTTTAAGTTCCACGTGGGTAACCGAACCTAAACGTCACTCTGTTTTCCTGTCGTACATGGGAAGTACTCTGGGTCAGACTGATTGCCATTTCCTGTTCCTAACATTGCTATACGCACTAGCTGTCTGTCTCTGTGGGTTCTGACAGAAGGCAACGCTGTTTATCAAATCAGTAACAAGTAAAGGTCTACAGTGGTGCCGTCTCCCTCCACCTGCTCCAGTGGGGGTCTGTGCTTTGACCTAAGAATGCCCAACCCCCATCTCCACTGCTACCTGACCTCTGACCTTGTGGTATCAGGGTCAGCACACCAGCTGATGACTAATGTTCCAGTATAGCTCCACCTACTAGAAAATCATATATAGTGCCTTCGGGAAGGTATTCTCACCCCTTGACTTTTACAAAGTGCATTTAAAATGTATTTAATTGTCTCCCTTTTTTGGATGAACGATCGACACAAAATACTCTGTAATGTCAAAGTGGAAGAAACGGTCTGACAATTCTAACATTCATGAGGAAAAAAAAACACACATTTATATTGATTAGATAAGTCTTTCTGGGTAAGTCTCTATGAGCTGATTAACCCACTATGTCTCTATGAGCTGATTAACCCACTAAGTCTCTATGAGCTGATTAAAGCTGATTTACCCACTAAGTCTCTATGAGCTGATTAAAGGCTGACCTACCCACTAAGTCTCTATGAGCTGATTAAAGCTGATTTACCCACTAAGTCTCTCTGAGCTGATTAAAGGCTGACCTACCTACTATGTCTCTATGAGCTGATTAAAGCTGATTTACCCACTATGTCTCTATGAGCTGATTAAAGGCTGACCTACCCACTAAGTCTCTATGAGCTGATTAAAGGCTGACCTACCCACTAAGGCTCTATGAGCTGATTAAAGGCTGACCTACCCACTAAGGCTCTATGAGCTGATTAAAGGCTGACCTACCCACTAAGTCTCTATGAGCTGATTAAAGGCTGACCTACCTACACACAACTGTTATTTTTCACTGTCTTTTTACAGTTGTTTTATTTCTTTACTTACCTGTTGTTCACCTAATACCTTTTTTGCACTATTGATTAGAGCCTTTAAGTCAGCATTTCTCTGTAAGGTCGGTTGTATTCGGCGCACGTGACAAATAAACTTTCATTTGATATTTTACTATCAAATCTACTGATCCACAACTCAACTGTCTTGATATTTTACTTTCGTTTTCGACTCTATGAGTAGTTTCACATTAGAGAATTTATACAGGAAGACAACATTTGTGAAAGTTTGCGACAGAGGAGTGTTACTCTCTCTCTCTCTCTCTCGCTCTCTGTCTCTCTCTCTCTCTCTCTCTGTCTCTCTCTTGTCTCTCTCTCTCTCTCTCTCTCTCTTTTCTCTGTCTCTCTCTCTCTCTCATATTGTATTTATCTCCCTCCCTCTCTCTCTGATTCAGTGCTCTTTAAGTTCCACGTGGGTAACCGAACCTAAACGTCACTCTGTTTTCCTGTCGTACATGGGAAGTACTCTGGGTCAGACTGATTGCCATTTCCTGTTCCTAACATTGCTATACGCACTAGCTGTCTGTCTCTGTGGGTTCTGACAGAAGGCAACGCTGTTTATCAAATCAGTAACAAGTAAAGGTCTACAGTGGTGCCGTCTCCCTCCACCTGCTCCAGTGGGGGTCTGTGCTTTGACCTAAGAATGCCCAACCCCCATCTCCACTGCTACCTGACCTCTGACCTTGTGGTATCAGGGTCAGCACACCAGCTGATGACTAATGTTCCAGTATAGCTCCACCTACTAGAAAATCATATATAGTGCCTTCGGGAAGGTATTCTCACCCCTTGACTTTTACAAAGTGCATTTAAAATGTATTTAATTGTCTCCCTTTTTTGGATGAACGATCGACACAAAATACTCTGTAATGTCAAAGTGGAAGAAACGGTCTGACAATTCTAACATTCATGAGGAAAAAAAAACACACATTTATATTGATTAGATAAGTCTTTCTGGGTAAGTCTCTATGAGCTGATTAACCCACTATGTCTCTATGAGCTGATTAACCCACTAAGTCTCTATGAGCTGATTAAAGCTGATTTACCCACTAAGTCTCTATGAGCTGATTAAAGGCTGACCTACCCACTAAGTCTCTATGAGCTGATTAAAGCTGACCTACCCACTAAGTCTCTATGAGCTGATTAAAGCTGATTTACCCACTATGTCTCTATGAGCTGATTAAAGGCTTACCTACCCACTAAGTCTCTATGAGCTGATTAAAGGCTGACCTACCTACTATGTCTCTATGAGCTGATTAAAGCTGATTTACCCACTAAGTCTCTCTGAGCTGATTAAAGGCTGACCTACCTACTAAGTCTCTATGAGCTGATTAAAGGCTGACCTACCCACTAAGGCTCTATGAGCTGATTAAAGGCTGACCTACCCACTAAGTCTCTATGAGCTGATTAAAGGCTGACCTACCTACACACAACTGTTATTTTTCACTGTCTTTTTACAGTTGTTTTATTTCTTTACTTACCTGTTGTTCACCTAATACCTTTTTTGCACTATTGATTAGAGCCTTTAAGTCAGCATTTCTCTGTAAGGTCGGTTGTATTCGGCGCACGTGACAAATAAACTTTCATTTGATATTTTACTATCAAATCTACTGATCCACAACTCAACTGTCTTGATATTTTACTTTCGTTTTCGACTCTATGAGTAGTTTCACATTAGAGAATTTATACAGGAAGAAAACATTTGTGAAAGTTTGCAACAAAGGATTGTTAGTGGCCTTAAAACACTTCCCTTTCCTCTCTCTTCCACATCATTTCAATCAGTGATGACGTTGAATCAATGTGGAAACTGATTGGATTTGCAAAAAATCATCAAAGTAGGGGCATTTAAAAATGTTGTCTTCTTTAAACCTTTGAACCTAAATCTCAACCAAATGTAAATCCAAACTAGATGTTGAACTGATGTCTGTGCCCAGTGGGACGCCGCTAATACTCTCTCCCCCCCCCCCTCTCTCTCTCTCTCTCTCTCTCTCTCTCTCTCTCTCTCTCTCTCTCTCTCTCTCTCTCTCTCTCTCTCTCTCTCTCTCTCTCTCTCTCTCTCTCTCTCTCTCTCTCTCTCTCTCTCTCTCTCTCTCTCTCTCTCTCTCTCTCTCTCTCTCTCTCTCTCTCTCTCTCTCTCTCTCTCCCTCTCTCTCTCTCTCCCTCCCTCCCTCCCTCCCTCCCTCCCTCCCCCTCTCACTCTCCCTCTCACTCTCCCTCACTCCAGGTGTGTGTAATGATGGTGCCAGAATCAATGGTTAATAGATAGGCTACATGGACCACTGGAGAGGGAGGAGGCGTGACAAGTGGAAAGCAGACTGAACCAGGTTTTCCTCTAGGATCCTGCCTGTGCTTAACTCTATTCCCCGGTCCTTAACGATGACAAGCATACCCATAACATGATGCAGCCACCACTATGCTTGGAAATATGGAGAGCGGTACTCGGTAATGTTTTGTATTGGATTTGCCCTGAACATAACACTTTGTATTCAGGACATAAAGTGATAATAAAGTTTACATAAAGTAAATATATATATATATATATATATATATATATAAAGTAAACATAAAGTTTGCCACATTTATTTGGAGTTTTACTTGTCGCAAATATTTTGAAATACTTTTTGTATTCTGCTTCCTTTTCATTCTGTCAATTAGGTCGGTATTGTGGAGTCAATACAATGTTGATCCATCTTCAGTTCTCTCCGATCACAGCCATTAAACTCTGTAAGTGTTTTATAGTCACCATTGGCCTCATGGTGAAATCCCTGAGCGGTTTCCTTCTTCTCCGGCAACTGAGTTAGGAAGGACGCCTGTATCTTTGTAGTGACTGGGTGTATTGATACACCATCCAACGTGTAATTAATATCTTCACCTTTCACTTTCCTCAAAGGTTATTCAATGTCTGCTTTTTATTTATTTTTACCCATCTACCAATAGGTGACCTTTTTTTGCGAGGCATTGGAAAATTCAGCCACAAGAACATTAGTGAGGTCGGGCACTGATGTTGGGCGATTAGGCCTGGCTCGCAGTCGGCGTTCCAATTCATCCCAAAGGTGTTCGATGGGGTTGAGGTCAGGGCTCTGTGCTGGCCAGTCAAGTTCTTCCACACTGATCTCAGCAAACCGTTTCTGCATGGACTTCACTTTGTGCACAGGGGCATTATCATGCTGAAACAGGAAAGGGCCTTCCCCAAACTGTTGCCACAAAGTTGGAAGCACAGAATCTTCTAGAATGTCATTGCATGCTTCAGTGTTAAGATTTCCCTTCACTGGAACTAAGGGGCCTAGACTGAGCCATGAAAACCAGCCCCAGACCATTATTCCTCCTCCACCAAACTTTACAGTTGGCACTATGCATTGGGGTAGGTAGCGTTCTCCTGACATCAGCCAAACCCAGATTCGTCCGTCAGACTGCCAGATGGTGAAGCGTTTCCACTGCTCCAGAGTCCAATGGTGGTGATCTTTACACCAAGCTTTACACCACTCCAGCCGACGCTTGGCATTGCGTATGGTGATCTTAGACTTGCGTGTGGCTGCTCGGCCATGGAAACCCATTTCACGAAGCTCCCGACGAACAGTTCTTGTGCTGACGTTGCTTGGAACTCAGTAGTTAAGTGCTTCAGCACTCAGCGGTCCCATTCTGTGAGCTTTTGTGGCCTACCACTTGGCAACTGAGCCACTTCACAATAACAGCACTTACAGTTAACCGGGGCAGCTCTTAGCAGGGCAGAACCTTGACAAACTGACTTGTTGTAAATGTGGCATCCTATGACGGTGCCATGTTGAAAGTTACTGAGCTCTTCAGTACGGGCCATTCTACTGCCAATGTTTGTCTATGGAGATTGAATGGATGTGTACTCTATTTAATACACCTGCCAGCAATGGTTGTGGCTGAAACAGCCAAATCCAAATCCATTCATTTGAAGGGGTACTTTTGTATACTTTTGTATATATAGTGTATTTAGGCAGTTTAACGAGACGAGTTTAACACTTATTGACTCAAGACATTTCAGCTTTTCATTTGTAAAAAAATGTCAATAAACATAATTCCTCTTTGACATTATTATGGGGTATTGTGGGTAGGCCAGTGAATCCAATTCAGGCTGTAATACAACAAAATGTGTTAAAAGTCAAGGGGTGTGAAGACTTCCTGAAGACACTGTAAAGCAGGATAGATCACAACCTGTCCTCTTCATTTGATTGGTCCTTTTCCAGAGATGGGATTCATGTGGACTGCCGGTACGAACACAAAGCCAGAGAAAGACATTTAACTCAGAAATGAAAGTATTTCCCTGTAATAACATGACAAAATGGAAATATGTAAAAAAAATAATAATAATTGATTAGAAGCCAATTCCCCAGTCCTCTGTGTATGACAAATACAGTACCCAGGGGAAATACTCAGAGACAACTGGAATTACCAGCAAGACCAACAACTATAACACTGTTATTCATACAAGACCCTACAACACCAACCATGCCCCGGTTTATAAAGGATGATTACTCAGAACACACCTGAGACCGTTGGTCGGGTTTGGGGAGGGGTCCAGCACTTTACACTCACTTGATAGGAACAATGAACATGAAAGATTTGCTAGGAATCTGAGCTAGATGGGGGGGAATTCCCCTCACAGTCAGACTAGGAGAGCACCGAGAGCTCTGTGACCTCAGAACACAGTGTGGTTCTGTCCCAAATGGCATCCTTTTCACCATGTAGCGCACTACTATTGACCAGAGCCCTCTGTACCCCTATTGGGATTCCCTATGGACCCCTATGGGCCTCCCTATGGACCCCTATGGGCCTCCCTATGGACCCCTATAGACCTCCCTATGGACCCCTATGGGCCTCCCTATGGACCCCTATGGGCCTCCCTATGGACCCCTATGGGCCTCCCTATGGACCCCTATAGACCTCCCTATGGACCCCTATGGGCCTCCCTATGGACCCCTATGGGCCTCCCTATGGACCCCTATGGACCTCCCTATGGACGCCTATGGTCCTCCCTATGGACCCCTATGGTCCTCCCTATGGACCCCTATGGTCCTCCCTATGGACCCCTATGGGCCTCCCTATGGGCCTCCCTATGGACCCCTATGGACCTCCCTATGGACCCCTATGGTCCTCCCTATGGACCCCTATGGTCCTCCCTATGGACCCCTATGGTCCTCCCTATGGACCCCTATGGGCCTCCCTATGGACCGCTATGGACCTCCCTATGGGCCTCCCTATGGACCTCCCCATGGACCACCAATCAGAGACCACTATGATGACACGCCAAATGATAACCACCAATCAGAGACCACTATGATGACACGCCAAATGATGACCACCTATCAGAGACCACTATGATGACACGCAAAATGACGACCACCAATCAGAGACCACGCCAAATGTGTGTGATGGATCGTGGGGGTGAGAAAGCAGGAAAAGGTTTTTGTAGGCTACTGTCCAAGCTATGTCTTCCAATGGTGAGACTGCTGTCGGCATCCAAAGATGATCCAACTTGACTAAACGCTTGGAGGTCAGGATGACAGCAGTGGTGTGATACGGATATCACTTACTATTCATATCTACATAGCGCTTTGATGTGAATCACACTGCTGCCCTCTCATTGGGCTATTTGCGCCTTATGGTTGTTGTGGATGGCTATGTTCACAAATCTAAAATGTGTATTTGAACCCAATAATTGTTTTTGAAACCAGTGGACAGCCAGTGAAAAAATGTTCTCTTGTAAAACAGCTGCACAGAGCGGATCCCAGCCGATGGAATAACAGCTGCACAGAGCGGATCCCAGCCTATGGAATAACAGCTGCACAGAGCGGATCCCAGCCTATAGAATAACAGCTGCACAGAGCGGATCCCAGCCTATAGAATAACAGCTGGACAGAGCGGATCCCAGCCTATAGAATAACAGCTGCACAGAGCGGATCCCAGCCTATAGAATAACAGCTGCACAGAGCGGATCCCAGCCTATAGAATAACAGCTGCACAGAGCGGATCCCAGCCTATAGAATAACAGCTGCACAGAGCGGATCCCAGCCTATAGAATAACAGCTGCACAGAGCGGATCCCAGCCTATAGAATAACAGCTGCACAGAGCGGATCCCAGCCTATAGAATAACAGCTGCACAGAGCGGATCCCAGCCTATAGAATAACAGCTGCACAGAGCGGATCCCAGCCTATAGAATAACAGCTGCACAGAGCGGATCCCAGCCTATGGAATTAAAGTGGGGGTTTTATTGGTCAATCTAATTCATGTTGATACCAATAAATACACCCATAGGCCTAACGGACACATTATCAAACATCGTAGACTTTTGATAGACTTAAAGAGGCTATCTGTAGTTGCTACATCCATTTTTGGACTTATATATATATATATACATTGATTCTTGAGGAATATAACTAATATGAGCTTAGGTCAAACTGTCACACTCCATGAAAATCCAAAATATACGTTTTTTTTTCTCCTATGCTTGTAAACATTGTAAATGTAAACAGACACTGTATATCCTCATAACATGGTTAAAATAGTAATGTTGGTATCATGGATGGTCTGTCTTTGTATCCACAGCTCTGTCTAGTCATCTGAGAGTAGTTAATACAGCCATCTATTGGCCATGGAAGGTAACAGCCTGTCTCTATACCTTAATACAGCCATCTATTGCCCATGGAAGGTAACAGCCTGTCTCTACACCTTAATACAGCCATCTATTGGCCATGGAAGGTAACAGCCTGGATTCTCCTGTCTCTACACCTTAATACAGCCATCTATTGGCCATGGAAGGTAACAGTCTGTCTCTTCACCTTAATACAGCCATCTATTGGAAGGTAACAGTCTGTCTCTATACCTTAATACAGCCATCTATTGGCCATGGAAGGTAACAGTCTGTCTCTACACCTTAATACAGCCATCTATTGGCCATGGAATGTACCAGCCTGTCTCTACACCTTAATACAGCCATCTATTGGCCATGGAAGGTAACAGTCTGTCTCTACACCTTAATACAGCCATCTATTGGAAGGTAACAGCCTGTCTCTACACCTTAATACAGCCATCTATTGGCCATGGAAGGTAACAGTCTGTCTCTACACCTTAATACAGCCATCTATTGGCCATGGAAGGTAACAGCCTGTCTCTACACCTTAATACAGCCATCTATTGGCCATGGAAGGTAACAGCCTGTCTCTACACCTTAATACAGCCATCTATTGGCCATGGAAGGAAACAGTCTGTCTCTACACCTTAATACAGCCATCTATTGGAAGGTAACAGTCTGTCTCTATACCTTAATACAGCCATCTATTGGCCATGGAAGGTAACAGCCTGGATTCTCCTGTCTCTACACCTTAATACAGCCATCTATTGGAAGGTAACAACTTGGATTATCCTGTCTCTACACCTTAATACAGCCATCTATTGGCCATGGAAGGTAACAGTCTGTCTCTACACCTTAATACAGCCATCTATTGGAAGGTAACAGTCTGTCTTTACACCTTAATACAGCCATCTATTGGCCATGGAAGGTAACAGCCTGGATTCTCCTGTCTCTACACCTTAATACAGCCATCTATTGGCCATGGAAGGTAACAGTCTGTCTCTATACCTTAATACAGCCATCTATTGCCCATGGAAGGTAACAGTCTGTCTCTTCACCTTAATACAGCCATCTATTGGAAGGTAACAGTCTGTCTCTATACCTTAATACAGCCATCTATTGGCCATGGAAGGTAACAGTCTGTCTCTACACCTTAATACAGCCATCTATTGGCCATGGAATGTACCAGCCTGTCTCTACACCTTAATACAGCCATCTATTGGAAGGTAACAGCCTGTCTCTACACCTTAATACAGCCATCTATTGGCCATGGAAGGTAACAGTCTGTCTCTACACCTTAATACAGCCATCTATTGGAAGGTAACAGTCTGTCTCTATACCTTAATACAGCCATCTATTGGCCATGGAAGGTAACAGCCTGTCTCTACACCTTAATACAGCCATCTATTGGCCATGGAAGGTAACAGTCTGTCTCTACACCTTAATACAGCCATCTATTGGCCATGGAAGGTAACAGTCTGTCTCTACACCTTAATTCAGCCATCTATTGCCCATGGAAGGTAACAGCCTGTCTCTATACCTTAATACAGCCATCTATTGGCCCTGGAAGGTAACAGTCTGTCTCTACACCTTAATACAGCCATCTATTGGAAGGTAACAGTCTGTCTCTATACCTTAATACAGCCATCTATTGGCCATGGAAGGTAACAGTCTGTCTCTACACCTTAATAATACAGCCATCTATTGGCCATGGAAGGTAACAGTCTGTCTCTATACCTTAATACAGCCATCTATTGGAAGGTAACAACTTGGATTATCCTGTCTCTATACCTTAATACAGCCATCTATTGGCCATGGAAGGTAACAGTCTGTCTCTACACCTTAATACAGCCATCTATTGGCCATGGAAGGTAACAGTCTGTCTCTACACCTTAATACAGCCATCTATTGGAAGGTAACAGTCTGTCTCTATACCTTAATACAGCCATCTATTGGAAGGTAACAACTTGGATTATCCTGTCTCTATACCTTTATACAGCCATCTATTGATATTAGAACTGCTGTGAATACGTGTGCGTGCGTGTGGTGTGCGTGTGGTGTGTGTGTGTGTGTGTGTTTGTGTGTGTGGTGTGTGTGTGTGTGTGTGTGTGCGTGCGTGCGTGCGGTGTGTGTGTGTGCGTGCGTGCGTGCGTGCGTGTGTGTTTTACTTTAGAGCCCCAGTGACTAAAACAGTTCCTCCTCCGTGTTGAAATCGTCTTTTAAAACATTGTGAAACAAAACAAAAAGACTCTTTTATTCTGTTGCAGTCAGACGATACTACACTCTACACTACACTCTACACTACACTCTACACTACACTCTACTCTACACTCTACACTACACTCTACTCTACACTCTACACTACACTCTACACTACACTCTACACTACACTCTACACTACACTCTACACTACACTCTACACTACACTCTACACTACACTACACTACACTCTACACTACACTACACTCTACACTACACTACACTCTACACTACACTACACTACACTCTACACTACACTACACTCTACACTACACTACACTCTACACTACACTCTACACTACACTCTACTCTACACTCTACACTACAGTCTACACTACACTCTACACTCTACACTACACTCTACACTACACTCTACACTACACTCTACACTACACTCTACACTACACTCTACACTACACTCTACACTCTAAACTACACTCTACACTCTAAACTACACTCTACACTACACTCTACACTACACTCTACACTACACTCTACACTACACTACACTCTACACTACACTCTACACTACACTCTACACTACACTCTACACTACACTCTACACTCTAAACTACACTCTACACTCTAAACTACACTCTACACTACACTCTACACTACACTCTACACTACACTCTACACTACACTACACTCTACACTACACTCTACACTACACTCTACACTACACTACACTCTACACTACACTCTACACTACACTCTACACTACACTCTACACTACACTCTACACTCTAAACTACACTCTACACTCTACACTACACTCTACACTACACTCTACACTACACTCTACACTACACTACACTCTACACTACACTCTACACTACACTCTACACTACACTACACTCTACACTACACTCTACACTACACTCTACACTACACTACACTCTACACTACACTACACTACACTCTACACTACACTACACTCTACACTACACTCTACACTACACTCTACACTACACTCTACACTACACTACACTCTACACTACACTCTACACTACACTACACTCTACACTACACTCTACACTACACTCTACACTACACTCTACACTACACTCTACACTACACTCTACACTACACTACACTCTACACTACACTCTACACTACACTCTACACTACACTCTACACTCTAAACTACACTCTACACTACACTCTACACTACACTCTACACTACACTCTACACTACACTCTACACTACACTACACTCTACACTACACTCTACACTACACTCTACACTACACTCTACACTACACTCTACACTCTAAACTACACTCTACACTACACTCTACACTACACTCTACACTACACTACACTCTACACTACACTCTACACTACACTCTACACTACGCTCTACACTACACTCTACACTACACTCTACACTACACTCTACACTACACTCTACACTACACTCTACACTACGCTCTACACTATACTCTACACTACGCTCTACACTACACTCTACACTACACTCTACACTACACTCTACACTACACTCTACACTACACTCTACACTACGCTCTACACTATGCTCTACACTACGCTCTACACTACACTCTACACTACACTCTACACTACACTCTAGCACTACACTCTACACTACGCTCTACACTACGCTCTACACTACACTCTACACTACACTCTACACTACACTCTACACTACACTCTACACTCTACACTACACTACACTACACTCTACTCTACTCTACTCTACACTACACTCTACACTACACTACACTCTACACTACACTCTACACTACACTCTACACTACACTCTACACTACACTCTACACTACACTCTACACTACACTACACTCTACACTACACTCTACACTACACTCTACACTACACTACACTACACTCTACACTACACTCTACACTACACTACACTCTACACTACACTCTACACTACACTACACTCTACACTACACTCTACACTACACTCTACACTACACTACACTCTACACTACACTCTACACTACACTACACTCTACACTACACTACACTACACTCTACTCTACTCTACTCTACACTACACTCTACCCTACACTCTACACTACACTACACTCTACACTACACTCTACACTACACTCTACACTACACTACACTCTACACTACACTCTACACTACACTCTACACTACACTCTAAACTACACTCTACACTACACTCTACACTACACTACACTCTACACTACACTACACTACACTCTACTCTACTCTACTCTACACTACACTCTACACTACACTACACTCTACACTACACTCTACACTACACTCTACACTACACTCTACACTCTACTCTACACTACACTCTACACTACACGCTACACTACACTCTACACTACACTCTACACTACACTACGCTCTACACTACACTCTACACTACACTCTACACTACACTCTACACTACACTACGCTCTACACTACACTCTACACTACACTCTACACTACACTACACTCTACACTACACTCTACACTACACTACACTCTACACTACACTCTACACTACACTCTACACTACACTACACTCTACACTACACTCTACACTACACTACACTCTACACTACACTCTACACTACACTACACTCTACACTACCCTCTACACTACACTCTACACTACACTCTACACTACCCTCTACACTACCCTCTACACTACCCTCTACACTACACTCTACACTACACTCTACACTACCCTCTACACTACGCTCTACACTACGCTCTACACTACACTCTACACTACACTCTAGCACTACACTCTAGCACTACACTCTACACTACACTCTACACTACACTCTACACTACACTCTACACTACACTACACTCTACACTACACTACACTCTACACTACACTACACTACACTCTACACTACACTACACTCTACACTACACTACACTCTACACTACACTCTACACTACACTCTACTCTACACTCTACTCTACACTCTACACTACAGTCTACACTACACTCTACACTCTACACTACACTCTACACTACACTCTACACTACACTCTACACTACACTCTACACTACACTCTACACTCTAAACTACACTCTACACTCTAAACTACACTCTACACTACACTCTACACTACACTCTACACTACACTCTACACTACACTACACTCTACACTACACTCTACACTACACTCTACACTACACTCTACACTACACTCTACACTCTAAACTACACTCTACACTCTAAACTACACTCTACACTACACTCTACACTACACTCTACACTACACTACACTCTACACTACACTCTACACTACACTCTACACTACACTACACTCTACACTACACTCTACACTACACTCTACACTACACTCTACACTACACTCTACACTACACTCTACACTCTAAACTACACTCTACACTCTACACTACACTCTACACTACACTCTACACTACACTACACTCTACACTACACTCTACACTACACTCTACACTACACTACACTCTACACTACACTCTACACTACACTCTACACTACACTACACTCTACACTACACTACACTCTACACTACACTACACTCTACACTACACTCTACACTACACTCTACACTACACTCTACACTACACTACACTCTACACTACACTCTACACTACACTACACTCTACACTACACTCTACACTACACTCTACACTACACTCTACACTACACTCTACACTACACTACACTCTACACTACACTCTACACTACACTCTACACTACACTCTACACTCTAAACTACACTCTACACTACACTCTACACTACACTCTACACTACACTACACTCTACACTACACTCTACACTACACTCTACACTACACTCTACACTACACTCTACACTCTAAACTACACTCTACACTACACTCTACACTACACTCTACACTACACTACACTCTACACTACACTCTACACTACACTCTACACTACACTCTACACTACGCTCTACACTATACTCTACACTACACTCTACACTACACTCTACACTACACTCTACACTACACTCTACACTACACTCTACACTACGCTCTACACTATACTCTACACTACGCTCTACACTACACTCTACACTACACTCTACACTACACTCTACACTACACTCTACACTACACTCTACACTACGCTCTACACTACGCTCTACACTACACTCTACACTACACTCTACACTACACTCTAGCACTACACTCTAGCACTACACTCTACACTACGCTCTACACTACGCTCTACACTACACTCTACACTACACTCTACTCTACACTCTACACTACACTCTACACTACACTCTACACTACACTCTACACTACACTCTACACTACACTCTACACTACACTCTACACTACACTACACTCTACACTACACTACACTCTACACTACACTACACTCTACACTACACTACACTACACTCTACACTACACTACACTCTACACTACACTACACTCTACACTACACTCTACACTACACTCTACTCTACACTCTACTCTACACTCTACACTACAGTCTACACTACACTCTACACTCTACACTACACTCTACACTACACTCTACACTACACTCTACACTACACTCTACACTACACTCTACACTACACTCTACACTCTAAACTACACTCTACACTCTAAACTACACTCTACACTACACTCTACACTACACTCTACACTACACTCTACACTACACTACACTCTACACTACACTCTACACTACACTCTACACTACACTCTACACTACACTCTACACTCTAAACTACACTCTACACTCTAAACTACACTCTACACTACACTCTACACTACACTCTACACTACACTCTACACTACACTACACTCTACACTACACTCTACACTACACTCTACACTACACTACACTCTACACTACACTCTACACTACACTCTACACTACACTCTACACTACACTCTACACTACACTCTACACTCTAAACTACACTCTACACTCTACACTACACTCTACACTACACTCTACACTACACTCTACACTACACTACACTCTACACTACACTCTACACTACACTACACTCTACACTACACTCTACACTACACTCTACACTACACTCTACACTACACTACACTCTACACTACACTACACTCTACACTACACTACACTCTACACTACACTCTACACTACACTCTACACTACACTCTACACTACACTACACTCTACACTACACTCTACACTACACTACACTCTACACTACACTCTACACTACACTCTACACTACACTCTACACTACACTACACTCTACACTACACTCTACACTACACTCTACACTACACTCTACACTCTAAACTACACTCTACACTACACTCTACACTACACTCTACACTACACTCTACACTACACTACACTCTACACTACACTCTACACTACACTCTACACTACACTCTACACTACACTCTACACTCTAAACTACACTCTACACTACACTCTACACTACACTCTACACTACACTACACTCTACACTACACTCTACACTACACTCTACACTACACTCTACACTACGCTCTACACTATACTCTACACTACACTCTACACTACACTCTACACTACACTCTACACTACACTCTACACTACACTCTACACTACACTCTACACTACGCTCTACACTATACTCTACACTACGCTCTACACTACACTCTACACTACACTCTACACTACACTCTACACTACACTCTACACTACGCTCTACACTACGCTCTACACTATGCTCTACACTACGCTCTACACTACACTCTACACTACACTCTACACTACACTCTAGCACTACACTCTACACTACGCTCTACACTACGCTCTACACTACACTCTACACTACACTCTACACTACACTCTACACTACACTCTACACTACACTACACTCTACACTACACTCTACACTACACTCTACACTACACTCTACACTACACTACACTACACTCTACACTACACTCTACACTACACTACACTCTACACTACACTCTACACTACACTACACTCTACACTACACTCTACACTACACTCTACACTACACTACACTCTACACTACACTCTACACTACACTACACTCTACACTACACTACACTACACTCTACTCTACTCTACTCTACACTACACTCTACCCTACACTCTACACTACACTACACTCTACACTACACTCTACACTACACTCTACACTACACTACACTCTACACTACACTCTACACTACACTCTACACTACACTCTAAACTACACTCTACACTACACTCTACACTACACTACACTCTACACTACACTACACTACACTCTACTCTACTCTACTCTACACTACACTCTACACTACACTACACTCTACACTACACTCTACACTACACTCTACACTACACTCTACACTCTACTCTACACTACACTCTACACTACACGCTACACTACACTCTACACTACACTCTACACTACACTACGCTCTACACTACACTCTACACTACACTCTACACTACACTCTACACTACACTACGCTCTACACTACACTCTACACTACACTCTACACTACACTACACTCTACACTACACTCTACACTACACTACACTCTACACTACACTCTACACTACACTCTACACTACACTACACTCTACACTACACTCTACACTACACTACGCTCTACACTACACTCTACACTACACTACACTCTACACTACCCTCTACACTACACTCTACACTACACTCTACACTACCCTCTACACTACACTCTACACTACACTCTACACTACACTCTACACTACCCTCTACACTACGCTCTACACTACGCTCTACACTACGCTCTACACTACACTCTACACTACACTCTAGCACTACACTCTACACTACACTCTACACTACCCTCTACACTACACTCTACACTACACTACACTCTACACTCTACACTACACTCTACACTCTACACTACACTCTACACTACCCTCTACACTACACTACACTCTACACTACACTCTACTCTACACTACACTCTACACTACACTCTACACTACACTACACTCCACACTACACTACACTCTACACTACACTCTACACTACGCTCTACACTACACTCTACACTACACTCTACACTACACTCTACACTCTACACTACACTACACTCTACACTACACTCTACACTCTACACTACACTCTACACTACACTCTACACTACACTACGCTCTACACTACGCTCTACACTACACTCTACACTACACTCTACACTACACTCTACACTACACTCTACTCTACACTACACTACACTCTACACTACACTCTACACTACACTCTACACTACACTACACTCTACACTACGCTCTACACTACGCTCTACACTACACTCTACACTACACTCTACACTACACTCTACACTACACTCTACACTACGCTCTACACTACACTCTACACTACACTCTACACTACACTCTACGCTCTACACTACGCTCTACACTACGCTCTACACTACACTCTACACTACACTCTACACTACGCTCTACACTACACTACACTCTACACTACGCTCTACACTACGCTCTACACTACGCTCTACACTACACTACACTACACTCTACACTACACTCTACACTACACTACACTCTACACTACACACTACACTCTACACTCTACACTACGCTCTACACTACGCTCTACACTACACTCTACACTACACTACACTCTACACTACACTCTACACTACACTCTAGCACTACACTCTACACTACACTCTACACTACACTCTACACTACACTACACTCTACACTACACTCTACACTCTACACTACGCTCTACACTACACTCTACACTCTACACTACACTCTACACTACACTCTACACTCTACACTACGCTCTACACTACGCTCTACACAACACTCTACACTACGCTCTACACTACGCTCTACACTACACTCTACACTACGCTCTACACTACGCTCTACACTACGCTCTACACAACACTCTACACTACGCTCTACACTACACTCTACACTACACTCTACGCTCTACACTACGCTCTACACTACGCTCTACACTACACTCTACACTACGCTCTACACTACACTACACTCTACACTACGCTCTACACTACGCTCTACACTACGCTCTACACTACACTACACTACACTCTACACTACACTCTACACTACACTCTACACTACGCTCTACACTACACTCTACACTACACTCTACACTACGCTCTACACTACGCTCTACACTACACTCTACACTACACTCTACACTACACTCTACACTACACTACACTCTACACTACGCTCTACACTACGCTCTACACTACGCTCTACACTACACTACACTACACTACACTCTACACTACACTCTACACTACGCTCTACACTACGCTCTACACTACACTCTACACTACACTCTACACTACGCTCTACACTACACTACACTCTACACTACACTCTACACTACGCTCTACACTACACTACGCTCTACACTACGCTCTACACTACACTACACTCTACACTACACTCTACACTACGCTCTACACTACGCTCTACACTACGCTCTACACTACACTACGCTCTACAATACACTCTACACTACACTCTACACTACACTCTACACTACACTACACTCTACACTACGCTCTACACTACGCTCTACACTACACTACACTACACTACACTCTACTCTACACTACACTCTACACTACACTCTACACTACGCTCTACACTACGCTCTAAACTACACTCTACACTACACTCTACACTACACTCTACACTACGCTCTACACTACGCTCTACACTACACTACACTCTACACTACGCTCTACACTACGCTCTACACTACAATACGCTCTACACTACGCTCTACACTACACTACACTCTACACTACACTCTACACTACGCTCTACACTACGCTCTACACTACACTACGCTCTACAATACACTCTACACTACACTCTACACTACACTCTACACTACACTACACTCTACACTACTCTCTACACTACGCTCTACACTACACTACACTCTACACTACACTCTACACTACGCTCTACACTACGCTCTACACTACACTACGCTCTACACTACACTCTAGCACCCAGTCAATACATAGACACTATCACGTCTGCAGGACAACCTGGGCCGCTACCTCTTAATGACAGGTCCAGACAACCTGGGCCCCTACCTCTTAATGACAGGTCCAGACAACCTGGGCCCCTACCTCTTAATGACAGGTCCAGACAACCTGGGCCCCCTACCTCTTAATGACAGGTCCAGACAACCTGGGCCCCCTACCTCTTAATGACAGCACCCAGTCAATACATAGACAATATAACGGCTGCAGGACAACCTGGGCCCCCTACCTCTTAATGACAGGTCCAGACAACCTGGGCCCCCTACCTCTTAATGACAGGTCCAGACAACCTGGGCCCCCTACCTCGTAATGACAGGTCCAGACAACCTGGGCCCCCTACCTCTTAAAGACAGCACCCAGTCAATACATAGACACTATAACGTCTGCAGGACAACCTGGGCCCCCTACCTCTTAAAGACAGGTCCAGACAACCTGGGCCCCCTACCTCTTAATGACAGCACCCAGTCAATACATAGACACTATAACGGCTGCAGGACAACCTGGGCCCCCTACCTCTTAATGACAGGTCCAGACAACCTGGGCCCCCTACCTCTTAATGACAGCACCCAGTCAATACATAGACACTATAACGGCTGCAGGACAACCTGGGCCCCCTACCTCTTAAAGACAGGTCCAGACAACCTGGCCCCCCTACCTCTTAAAGACAGGTCCAGACAACCTGGCCCCCCTACCTCTTAAAGACAGGTCCAGACAACCTGGCCCCCCTACCTCTTAAAGACAGGTCCAGAACACCTGGGCCCCCTACCTCTTAAAGACAGGTCCAGACAACCTGGGCCCCCTACCTCTTAATGACAGCACCCAGTCAATACATAGACACTATAACGTCTGCAGGACAACCTGGGCCCCCTACCTCTTAATGACAGGTCCAGACAACCTGGGCCCCCTACCTCTTAATGACAGCACCCAGTCAATACATAGACACTATAACGTCTGCAGGACAACCTGGGCCCCCTACCTCTTAATGACAGGTCCAGACAACCTGGGCCTCCTACCTCTTAATGACAGGTCCAGACAACCTGGGCCCCCTACCTCTTAATGACAGCACCCAGTCAAAACATAGACACTATAACGGCTGCAGGACAACCTGGGCCCCCTACCTCTTAATGACAGGTCCAGACAACCTGGGCCCCCTACCTCTTAATGACAGCACCCAGTCAATACATAGACACTATAACGTCTGCAGGACAACCTGGGCCCCTACCTCTTAATGACAGGTCCAGACAACCTGGGCCCCTACCTCTTAATGACAGGTCCAGACAACCTGGGCCCCTACCTCTTAAAGACAGGTCCAGACAACCTGGGCCCCCTACCTCTTAATGACAGCACCCAGTCAATACATAGACACTATAACTTCTGCAGGACAACCTGGGCCCCTACCTCTTAATGACAGGTCCAGACAACCTGGGCCCCTACCTCTTAAAGACAGGTCCAGACAACCTGGGCCCCCTACCTCTTGAAGACAGGTCCAGACAACCTGGGCCCCCTACCTCTTAATGACAGCACCCAGTCAATACATAGACACTATAACGTCTGCAGGACAACCTGGACCCCCTACCTCTTAATGACAGGTCCAGACAACCTGGGCCCCCTACCTCTTAAAGACAGCACCCAGTCAATACATAGACACTATAACGTCTGCAGGACAACCTGGACCCCCTACCTCTTAAAGACAGGTCCAGACAACCTGGGCCCCCTACCTCTTAATGACAGCACCCAGTCAAAAACATAGACACTAAAACGGCTGCAGGACAACCTGGGCCCCCTACCTCTTAAAGACAGCACCCAGTCAAAAACATAGACACTATAACGTCTGCAGGACAACCTGGGCCCCTACCTCTTAAAGACAGGTCCAGACAACCTGGGCCCCCTACCTCTTAATGACAGGTCCAGACAACCTGGGCCCCCTACCTCTTAAAGACACCACCCAGTCAATACATAGACACTATAACGTCTGCAGGACAACCTGGGCCCCCTACCTCTTAAAGACAGGTCCAGACAACCTGGGCCCCCTACCTCTTAATGACAGCACCCAGTCAATACATAGACACTATAACGTCTGCAGGACTACCTGGGCCCCCTACCTCTTAATGACAGCACCCAGTCAATACATAGACACTATAACGTCTGCAGGACAACCTGGGCCCCCTACCTCTTAATGACAGCACCCAGTCAAAACATAGACACCATAACGGCTGCAGGACAACCTGGGCCCCTACCTCTTAATGACAGCACCCAGTCAAAACATAGACACTATAACGGCTGCAGGACAACCTGGGCCCCTACCTCTTAATGACAGGTCCAGACAACCTGGGCTCCCTACCTCTTAATGACAGGTCCAGACAACCTGGGCCCCCTACCTCTTAATGACAGCACCCAGTCAATACATAGACACTATAACGTCTGCATGACAACCTGGGCCCCTACCTCTTAATGACAGCACCCAGTCAAAACATAGACACTATAACGGCTGCAGGACAACCTGGGCCCCTACCTCTTAATGACAGGTCCAGACAACCTGGGCCCCCTACCTCTTAATGACAGCACCCAGTCAATACATAGACACTATAACGTCTGCAGGACAACCTGGGCCCCCTACCTCTTAATGACAGGTCCAGACAACCTGGGCCTCCTACCTCTTAATGACAGGTCCAGACAACCTGGACCCCCTACCTCTTAATGACAGGTCCAGACAACCTGGGCCCCCTACCTCTTAATGACAGCACCCAGTCAAAACATAGACACTATAACGGCTGCAGGACAACCTGGGCCCCCTACCTCTTAAAGACAGGTCCAGACAACCTGGGCCCCCTACCTCTTAATGACAGCACCCAGTCAATACATAGACACTATAACATCTGCTGGACAACCTGGGCCCCTACCTCTTAATGACAGGTCCAGACAACCTGGGCCCCTACCTCTTAATGACAGCACCCAGTCAATACATAGACACTATAACGTCTGCAGGACAACCTGGGCCCCTACCTCTTAATGACAGGTCCAGACAACCTGGGCCCCTACCTCTTAATGACAGGTCCAGACAACCTGGGCCCCTACCTCTTAAAGACAGGTCCAGACAACCTGGGCCCCCTACCTCTTAAAGACAGCACCCAGTCAATACATAGACACTATAACGTCTGCAGGACAACCTGGGCCCCCTACCTCTTAATGACAGCACCCAGTCAATACATAGACACTATAACTTCTGCAGGACAACCTGGGCCCCTACCTCTTAATGACAGGTCCAGACAACCTGGGCCCCTACCTCTTAAAGACAGGTCCAGACAACCTGGGCCCCCTACCTCTTGAAGACAGGTCCAGACAACCTGGGCCCCCTAACTCTTAATGACAGCACCCAGTCAATACATAGACACTATAACGTCTGCAGGACAACCTGGGCCCCCTACCTCTTAAAGACAGGTCCAGACAACCTGGCCCCCCTACCTCTTAATGACAGGTCCAGACAACCTGGGCCCCCTACCTCTTAATGACAGCACCCAGTCAATACATAGACACTATAACGTCTGCAGGACAACCTGGACCCCCTACCTCTTAATGACAGGTCCAGACAACCTGGGCCCCCTACCTCTTAAAGACAGCACCCAGTCAATACATAGACACTATAACGTCTGCAGGACAACCTGGACCCCCTACCTCTTAAAGACAGGTCCAGACAACCTGGGCCCCCTACCTCTTAAAGACAGCACCCAGTCAAAAACATAGACACTATAACGTCTGCAGGACAACCTGGGCCCCCTACCTCTTAAAGACAGGTCCAGACAACCTGGGCCCCCTACCTCTTAATGACAGCACCCAGTCAAAAACATAGACACTAAAACGGCTGCAGGACAACCTGGGCCCCCTACCTCTTAAAGACAGCACCCAGTCAAAAACATAGACACTATAACGTCTGCAGGACAACCTGGGCCCCTACCTCTTAAAGACAGGTCCAGACAACCTGGGCCCCCTACCTCTTAATGACAGGTCCAGACAACCTGGGCCCCCTACCTCTTAATGACAGGTCCAGACAACCTGGGCCCCTTACCTCTTAATGACAGCACCCAGTCAGTACATAGACACTATAACGGCTGCAGGACAACCTGGGCCCCTACCTCTTAATGACAGCACCCAGTCAATACATAGACACTATAACGTCTGCAGGACAACCTGGGCCCCCTACCTCTTAAAGACAGGTCCAGACAACCTGGGCCCCCTACCTCTTAATGACAGATCCAGACAACCTGGGCCCCTACCTCTTAAAGACAGGTCCAGACAACCTGGGCCCCCTACCTCTTAATGACAGCACCCAGTCAATACATAGACACTATAACGTCTGCAGGACAACCTGGGCCCCCTACCTCTTAAAGACAGGTCCAGACAACCTGGGCCCCCTACCTCTTAAAGACAGCACCCAGTCAAAACATAGACACTATAACGTCTGCAGGACAACCTGGGCCCCCTACCTCTTAAAGACAGGTCCAGACAACCTGGGCCCCTACCTCTTAATGACAGCACCCAGTCAATACATAGACACTATAACGTCTGCAGGACAACCTGGGGCCCCTACCTCTTAAAGACAGGTCCAGACAACCTGGGCCCCTACCTCTTAAAGACAGGTCCAGACAACCTGGGCCCCCTACCTCTTAAAGACAGGTCCAGACAACCTGGGCCCCCTACCTCTTAAAGACAGGTCCAGACAACCTGGGCCCCTACCTCTTTCCAGACAGCACCCAGTCAAAAACATAGACACTATAACGTCTGCAGGACAACCTGGGCCCCCTACCTCTTAATGACAGGTCCAGACAACCTGGGCCCCCTACCTCTTAATGACAGGTCCAGACAACCTGGGCCCCCTACCTCTTAAAGACAGCACCCAGTCAATACATAGACACTATAACTTCTGCAGGACAACCTGGGCCCCTACCTCTTAATGACAGGTCCAGACAACCTGGGCCCCTACCTCTTAATGACAGCACCCAGTCAATACATAGACACTATAACGTCTGCAGGACAACCTGGGCCCCTACCTCTTAAAGACAGGTCCAGACAACCTGGGCCCCCTACCTCTTAAAGACAGGTCCAGACAACCTGGGCCCCCTACCTCTTAAAGACAGGTCCAGACAACCTGGGCCCCCTACCTCTTAATGACAGCACCCAGTCAATACATAGACACTATAACGTCTGCAGGACAACCTGGGCCCCCTACCTCTTAAAGACAGGTCCAGACAACCTGGGCCCCTACCTCTTAAAGACAGGTCCAGACAACCTGGGCCCCCTACCTCTTAAAGACAGGTCCAGACAACCTGGGCCCCTACCTCTTTCCAGACAGCACCCAGTCAAAAACATAGACACTATAACGTCTGCAGGACAACCTGGGCCCCCTACCTCTTAATGACAGGTCCAGACAACCTGGGCCCCCTACCTCTTAATGACAGGTCCAGACAACCTGGGCCCCCTACCTCTTAAAGACAGCACCCAGTCAATACATAGACACTATAACTTCTGCAGGACAACCTGGGCCCCTACCTCTTAATGACAGGTCCAGACAACCTGGGCCCCTACCTCTTAATGACAGCACCCAGTCAATACATAGACACTATAACGTCTGCAGGACAACCTGGGCCCCTACCTCTTAAAGACAGGTCCAGACAACCTGGGCCCCCTACCTCTTAAAGACAGGTCCAGACAACCTGGGCCCCCTACCTCTTAAAGACAGGTCCAGACAACCTGGGCCCCCTACCTCTTAATGACAGCACCCAGTCAATACATAGACACTATAACGTCTGCAGGACAACCTGGGCCCCCTACCTCTTAATGACAGGTCCAGACAACCTGGGCCCCTACCTCTTAAAGACAGGTCCAGACAACCTGGGCCCCCTACCTCTTAATGACAGCACCCAGTCAATACATAGACACTATAACGTCTGCAGGACAACCTGGGCCCCCTACCTCTTAAAGACAGGTCCAGACAACCTGGGCCCCTACCTCTTAAAAACAGGTTCAGACAACCTGGGCCCTTACCTCTTAAAGACAGCACCCAGTCAATACATAGACACTATAACGGCTGCAGGACAACCTGGGCCCCCTACCTCTTAAAGACAGGTCCAGACAACCTGGGCCCCCTACCTCTTAAAGACAGGTCCAGACAACCTGGGCCCCCTACCTCTTAAAGACAGGTCCAGACAACCTGGGCCCCTACCTCTTCAAGACAGCACCCAGTCAAAAACATAGACACTATAACGTCTTCAGGACAACCTGGGCCCCTACCTCTTAATGACAGGTCCAGACAACCTGGGCCCCTACCTCTTAATGACAGGTCCAGACAACCTGGGCCACCTACCTCTTAATGACAGCACCCAGTCAAAAACATAGACACTATAACGTCTGCAGGACAACCTGGGCCCCTACCTCTTCAAGACAGGTCCAGACAACCTGGGCCCCCTACCTCTTAATGACAGCACCCAGTCAATACATAGACACTATAACGGCTGCAGGACAACCTGGGCCCCCTACCTCTTAATGACAGCACCCAGTCAATACATAGACACTATAACGTCTGCAGGACAACCTGGGCCCCTACCTCTTAAAGACAGGTCCAGACAACCTGGGCCCCCTACCTCTTAATGACAGCACCCAGTCAATACATAGACACTATAACGTCTGCAGGACAACCTGGGCCCCCTACCTCTTAATGACAGGTCAAGACAACCTGGGCCCCCTACCTCTTAAAGACAGGTCCAGACAACCTGGGCCCCCTACCTCTTAATGACAGCACCCAGTCAATACATAGACACTATAACGTCTGCAGGACAACCTGGGCCCCCTACCTCTTAAAGACAGGTCCAGACAACCTGGACCCCCTACCTCTTAATGACAGGTCCAGACAACCTGGGCCCCTACCTCTTAATGACAGGTCCAGACAACCTGGGCCCCTACCTCTTAATGACAGGTCCAGACAACCTGGGCCCCTACCTCTTAATGACAGGTCCAGACAACCTGGGCCCTCTACCTCTTAATGACAGCACCCAGTCAATACATAGACACTATAACGTCTGCAGGACAACCTGGGCCCCTACCTCTTAAAGACAGGTCCAGACAACCTGGGCCCCCTACCTCTTAATGACAGCACCCAGTCAATACATAGACACTATAAAGTCTGCAGGACAACCTGGGCCCCCTACCTCTTAATGACAGGTCCAGACAACCTGGCCCCCCTACCTCTTAATGACAGGTCCAGACAACCTGGGCCCCTACCTCTTAATGACAGGTCCAGACAACCTGGGCCCCTACCTCTTAATGACAGGTCCAGACAACCTGGGCCCCCTACCTCTTAATGACAGCACCCAGTCAATACATAGACACTATAACGTCTGCAGGACAACCTGGGCCCCAACCTCTTAATGACAGGTCCAGACAACCTGGGCCCCTACCTCTTAATGACAGCACCCAGTCAATACATAGACACTATAACGTCTGCAGGACAACCTGGGCCCCTACCTCTTAATGACAGGTCCAGACAACCTGGGCCCCCTACCTCTTAATGACAGGTCCAGACAACCTGGGCCCCCTACCTCTTCAAGACAGGTCCAGACAACCTGGGCCCCCTACCTCTTAATGACAGCACCCAGTCAATACATAGACACTATAACGTCTGCAGGACAACCTGGGCCCCCTACCTCTTAAAGACAGGTCCAGACAACCTGGGCCCCTACCTCTTAATGACAGCACCCAGTCAATACATAGACACTATAACGTCTGCAGGACAACCTGGGCCCCCTCCCTCTTAATGACAGGTCCAGACAACCTGGGCCCCTACCTCTTAATGACAGGTCCAGACAACCTGGGCCCCCTACCTCTTAATGACAGCACCCAGTCAATACATAGACACTATAACGTCTGCAGGACAACCTGGGCCCCCTACCTCTTAAAGACAGGTCCAGACAACCTGGGCCCCTACCTCTTAATGACAGGTCCAGACAACCTGGGCCCCCTACCTCTTAATGACAGGTCCAGACAACCTGGGCCCCCTACCTCTTAATGACAGCACCCAGTCAATACATAGACACTATAACGTCTGCAGGACAACCTGGGCCCCCTACCTCTTAATGACAGGTCCAGACAACCTGGGCCCCCTACCTCTTCAAGACAGCACCCAGTCAAAACATAGACACTATAACGTCTGTAGGACAACCTGGACCCCCTACCTCTTAATGACAGCACCCAGTCAATACATAGACACTATAACGTCTGCAGAACAACCTGGGCCCCCTACCTCTTAAAGACAGGTCGAGACAACCTGGGCCCCTACCTCTTAATGACAGGTCCAGACAACCTGGGCCCCCTACCTCTTAATGACAGGTCCAGACAACCTGGGCCCCCTACCTCTTAATGACAGCACCCAGTCAATACATAGACACTATAACGTCTGCAGGACAACCTGGGCCCCCTACCTCTTAATGACAGGTCCAGACAACCTGGGCCCCCTACCTCTTAATGACAGCACCCAGTCAATACATAGACACTATAACGTCTGCAGGACAACCTGTGCCCCTACCTCTTAAAGACAGGTCCAGACAACCTGGGCCCCTTACCTCTTAATGACAGCACCCAGTCAATACATAGACACTATAACGTCTGCAGGACAACCTGGGCCCCTACCTCTTAATGACAGGTCCAGACAACCTGGGCCCCCTACCTCTTAATGACAGGTCCAGACAACCTGGGCCCCCTACCTCTTAATGACAGCACCCAGTCAATACATAGACACTATAACGGCTGCAGGACAACCTGGGCCCCCTACCTCTTAATGACAGCACCCAGTTAATACATAGACACTATAACGTCTGCAGGACAACCTGGCCCCCTACCTCTTAATGACAGCACCCAGTCAATACATAGACACTATAACGGCTGCAGGACAACCTGGGCCCCCTACCTCTTAAAGACAGGTCCAGACAACCTGGGCTCCCTACCTCTTAATGACAGGTCCAGACAACCTGGGCCCCCTGCCTCTTAATGACAGCACCCAGTCAATACATAGACACTATAACGGCTGCAGGACAACCTGGGCCCCCTACCTCTTAAAGACAGGTCCAGACAACCTGGGCTCCCTACCTCTTAATGACAGGTCCAGACAACCTGGGCCCCCTACCTCTTAATGACAGCACCCAGTCAATACATAGACACTATAACGTCTGCAGAACAACCTGGGCCCCCTACCTCTTAAAGACAGGTCGAGACAACCTGGGCCCCTACCTCTTAATGACAGGTCCAGACAACCTGGGCCCCCTACCTCTTAATGACAGGTCCAGACAACCTGGGCCCCCTACCTCTTAATGACAGCACCCAGTCAATACATAGACACTATAACGTCTGCAGGACAACCTGGGCCCCCTACCTCTTAATGACAGGTCCAGACAACCTGGGCCCCCTACCTCTTAATGACAGCACCCAGTCAATACATAGACACTATAACGTCTGCAGGACAACCTGTGCCCCTACCTCTTAAAGACAGGTCCAGACAACCTGGGCCCCTTACCTCTTAATGACAGCACCCAGTCAATACATAGACACTATAACGTCCGCAGGACAACCTGGGCCCCTACCTCTTAATGACAGGTCCAGACAACCTGGGCCCCCTACCTCTTAATGACAGGTCCAGACAACCTGGGCCCCCTACCTCTTAATGACAGCACCCAGTCAATACATAGACACTATAACGGCTGCAGGACAACCTGGGCCCCCTACCTCTTAATGACAGCACCCAGTTAATACATAGACACTATAACGTCTGCAGGACAACCTGGCCCCCTACCTCTTAATGACAGCACCCAGTCAATACATAGACACTATAACGGCTGCAGGACAACCTGGGCCCCCTACCTCTTAAAGACAGGTCCAGACAACCTGGGCTCCCTACCTCTTAATGACAGGTCCAGACAACCTGGGCCCCCTACCTCTTAATGACAGCAACCAGTCAATACATAGACACTATAACGTCTGCAGGACAACCTGGGCCCCTACCTCTTAATGACAGCACCCAGTTAAAACATAGACACTATAACGGCTGCAGGACAACCTGTGCCCCTACCTCTTAATGACAGGTCCAGACAACCTGGGCCCCCTACCTCTTAATGACAGCACCCAGTCAAAACATAGACAGTATATTGTCTGCAGGACAACCTGGGCACCTACCTCTTAAAGACAGATCCAGACAACCTGGGCCCCTACCTCTTAAAGACAGGTCCAGACAACCTGGGCCCCCTACCTCTTAATGACAGCACCCAGTCAATACATAGACACTATAACGTCTGCAGGACAACCTGGGCCCCTACCTCTTAAAGACAGGTCCAGACAACCTGGGCCCCTACCTCTTAAAGACAGGTCCAGACAACCTGGGCCCCTTACCTCTTAATGACAGCACCCAGTCAGTACATAGACACTATAACGGCTGCAGGACAACCTGGGCCCCTACCTCTTAATGACAGCACCCAGTCAATACATAGACACTATAACGTCTGCAGGACAACCTGGGCCCCCTACCTCTTAAAGACAGGTCCAGACAACCTGGGCCCCCTACCTCTTAATGACAGATCCAGACAACCTGGGCCCCTACCTCTTAATGACAGCACCCAGTCAATACATAGACACTATAACGTCTGCAGGACAACCTGGGCCCCCTACCTCTTAATGACAGGTCAAGACAACCTGGGCCCCCTACCTCTTAAAGACAGGTCCAGACAACCTGGGCCCCCTACCTCTTAATGACAGCACCCAGTCAATACATAGACACTATAACGTCTGCAGGACAACCTGGGCCCCCTACCTCTTAATGACAGGTCAAGACAACCTGGGCCCCCTACCTCTTAAAGACAGGTCCAGACAACCTGGGCCCCCTACCTCTTAATGACAGCACCCAGTCAATACATAGACACTATAACGTCTGCAGGACAACCTGGGCCCCCTACCTCTTAAAGACAGGTCCAGACAACCTGGACCCCCTACCTCTTAATGACAGGTCCAGACAACCTGGGCCCCTACCTCTTAATGACAGGTCCAGACAACCTGGGCCCCTACCTCTTAATGACAGGTCCAGACAACCTGGGCCCCTACCTCTTAATGACAGGTCCAGACAACCTGGGCCCTCTACCTCTTAATGACAGCACCCAGTCAATACATAGACACTATAACGTCTGCAGGACAACCTGGGCCCCTACCTCTTAAAGACAGGTCCAGACAACCTGGGCCCCCTACCTCTTAATGACAGCACCCAGTCAATACATAGACACTATAACGTCTGCAGGACAACCTGGGCCCCCTACCTCTTAATGACAGGTCCAGACAACCTGGGCCCCCTACCTCTTAATGACAGGTCCAGACAACCTGGGCCCCTACCTCTTAATGACAGGTCCAGACAACCTGGGCCCCTACCTCTTAATGACAGGTCCAGACAACCTGGGCCCCCTACCTCTTAATGACAGCACCCAGTCAATACATAGACACTATAACGTCTGCAGGACAACCTGGGCCCCAACCTCTTAATGACAGGTCCAGACAACCTGGGCCCCCTACCTCTTAATGACAGGTCCAGACAACCTGGGCCCCCTACCTCTTCAAGACAGGTCCAGACAACCTGGGCCCCCTACCTCTTAATGACAGCACCCAGTCAATACATAGACACTATAACGTCTGCAGGACAACCTGGGCCCCCTACCTCTTAAAGACAGGTCCAGACAACCTGGGCCCCTACCTCTTCAAGACAGCACCCAGTCAATACATAGACACTATAACGTCTGCAGGACAACCTGGGCCCCCTCCCTCTTAATGACAGGTCCAGACAACCTGGGCCCCTACCTCTTAATGACAGCACCCAGTCAATACATAGACACTATAACATCTGCAGGACAACCTGGGCCCCCTACCTCTTAAAGACAAGTCCAGACAACCTGGGCCCCTACCTCTTAAAGACAGGTCCAGACAACCTGGGCCCCCTACCTCTTAATGACAGGTCCAGACAACCTGGGCCCCCTACCTCTTCAAGACAGCACCCAGTCAAAACATAGACACTATAACGTCTGTAGGACAACCTGGACCCCCTACCTCTTAATGACAGCACCCAGTCAATACATAGACACTATAACGTCTGCAGAACAACCTGGGCCCCCTACCTCTTAAAGACAGGTCCAGACAACCTGGGCCCCTACCTCTTAATGACAGGTCCAGACAACCTGGGCCCCCTACCTCTTAATGACAGGTCCAGACAACCTGGGCCCCCTACCTCTTAATGACAGCACCCAGTCAATACATAGACACTATAACGTCTGCAGGACAACCTGGGCCCCCTACCTCTTAATGACAGGTCCAGACAACCTGGGCCCCCTACCTCTTAAAGACAAGTCCAGACAACCTGGGCCCCCTACCTCTTCAAGACAGCACCCAGTCAAAACATAGACACTATAACGTCTGTAGGACAACCTGGACCCCCTACCTCTTAATGACAGCACCCAGTCAATACATAGACACTATAACGTCTGCAGAACAACCTGGGCCCCCTACCTCTTAAAGACAGGTCGAGACAACCTGGGCCCCTACCTCTTAATGACAGGTCCAGACAACCTGGGCCCCCTACCTCTTAATGACAGGTCCAGACAACCTGGGCCCCCTACCTCTTAATGACAGCACCCAGTCAATACATAGACACTATAACGTCTGCAGGACAACCTGGGCCCCCTACCTCTTAATGACAGGTCCAGACAACCTGGGCCCCCTACCTCTTAATGACAGCACCCAGTCAATACATAGACACTATAACGTCTGCAGGACAACCTGTGCCCCTACCTCTTAAAGACAGGTCCAGACAACCTGGGCCCCTTACCTCTTAATGACAGCACCCAGTCAATACATAGACACTATAACGTCTGCAGGACAACCTGGGCCCCTACCTCTTAATGACAGGTCCAGACAACCTGGGCCCCCTACCTCTTAATGACAGGTCCAGACAACCTGGGCCCCCTACCTCTTAATGACAGCACCCAGTCAATACATAGACACTATAACGGCTGCAGGACAACCTGGGCCCCCTACCTCTTAATGACAGCACCCAGTTAATACATAGACACTATAACGTCTGCAGGACAACCTGGCCCCCTACCTCTTAATGACAGCACCCAGTCAATACATAGACACTATAACGGCTGCAGGACAACCTGGACCCCCTACCTCTTAATGACAGCACCCAGTCAATACATAGACACTATAACGTCTGCAGAACAACCTGGGCCCCCTACCTCTTAAAGACAGGTCCAGACAACCTGGGCCCCTACCTCTTAAAGATAGCAGCTGGTATTATTACTGAACCTGTGGCTCACATTTTCTACGTGAGTCTCTTGACCAATTCCATACCCAGCATTTAGGAATCAGCTGATGTCCTCCCACTGCTAAAGGGTGGAGATCCCTCAGATGCTAATAACTATCATCCTCTCTCTAAACTCCCTATCCTGGACAAAGTCTATGAATCCCTAGTGAACTCTCTATCCAGGCCAAAGTCTATGAATCCCTAGTGAACTCCCTATCCTGGCTAAAGTCTATGAATCCTAGTGAACTCCCTATCCTGGCCAAAGTCTATGGATCCCTAGTGAACTCTCTATCCTGGCCAAAGTCTATGAATCCCTAGTGAACTCCCTATCCTGGACAAAGTCTATGAATCACTAGTGAACTCTATCCTGGCTAAAGTCTATGAATCCCTAGTGAACTCTCTATCCTGGACAAAGTCTATGAATCACTAGTGAACTCTATCCTGGCTAAAGTCTATGAATCCCTAGTGAACTCCCTATCCTGGACAAAGTCTATGAACCCCTAGTGAACTCTCTATCCTGGACAAAGTCTATGAACCCCTAGTGAACTCTCTATCCTGGACAAAGTCTATGAATCACTAGTGAACTCTATCCTGGCTAAAGTCTATGAATCCCTAGTGAACTCCCTATCCTGGACAAAGTCTATGAACCCCTAGTGAACTCTCTATCCTGGACAACGTCTATGAAACCCTAATGAACTCTCTATCCTGGACAATGTCTATGAATCCCTAGTGAACTCTCTATCCTGGACAAAGTCTATGAATCCCTAGTGAACTCTCTATCCTGGCCAAAGTCTATGAATCCCTAGTGAACTCTCTATCCTGGCCAAAGTCTATGGATCCCTAGTGAACTCTCTATCCTGGCCAAAGTCTATGAATCCCTAGTGAACTCCCTATCCTGGACAAAGTCTATGAATCACTAGTGAACTCTATCCTGGCTAAAGTCTATGAATCCCTAGTGAACTCCCTATCCTGGACAAAGTCTATGAACCCCTAGTGAACTCTCTATCCTGGACAACGTCTATGAACCCCTAATGAACTCTCTATCCTGGACAATGTCTATGAATCCCTAGTGAACTCTCTATCCTGGCCAAAGTCTATGAACCCCTAGTGAACTCTCTATCCTGGACAAAGTCTATGAATCACTAGTGAACTCTATCCTGGCTAAAGTCTATGAATCCCTAGTGAACTCCCTATCCTGGACAAAGTCTATGAACCCCTAGTGAACTCTCTATCCTGGACAACGTCTATGAACCCCTAATGAACTCTCTATCCTGGACAATGTCTATGAATCCCTAGTGAACTCTCTATCCTGGACAAAGTCTATGAATCCCTAGTGAACTCTCTATCCTGGCCAAAGTCTATGAATCCCTAGTGAACTCTCTATCCTGGCCAAAGTCTATGAATCCCTAGTGAACTCTCTATCCTGGAAAAGTCTATGAATCCCTAGTGAACTCCCAGTTTAAAAAGTCTCCATTGAAAAGAACCTACTGAGTGGGGTTCAGTCTGGCTTTAGATCGGGGCACAGCACCACAACTGCAGCTATGGCAGTGGCACATGACATCATTAATGCACTTGATAAAAAGCAGCATTGTGCTGCTGTGTTTGTGGATTTATCAAAAGGCCTTTGATTCAGTTGGCCATGAATTGTTGCTAGCTAGACTCAGAAACATTGGTCTCAGTGAAGGGGCAGTAAATTGGTTTAGGAACTAATCTTTCTGACAGAACACAATGTGTATATACTGACAATCACAAGTCTAGCTGTCTTGAGATTGATAGAGGTGTCCCCCAGGGTTCCATTTTAGCTCCTGTGTTGTTCTCAATTTGTATTAATGATTTGGGAAACGGGATGCAACCAGCAACGTTACATCGATATGAAGACGATACAGTCATATATTAATGTAACGTTACATCTATATACAGACGATACAGTCATATATTAATGTAACGTTACATCTATATACAGACGATACAGTCATATATTAATGTAACGTTACATCTATATACAGACGATACAGTCATATATTAATGTAACGTTACATCTATATACAGACGATACAGTCATATATTAATGTAACGTTACATCTATATACAGACGATACAGTCATATATTAATGTAACGTTACATCTATATACAGACGATACAGTCATATATTAATGTAACGTTACATCTATATACAGACGATACAGTCATATATTAATGTAACGTTACATCTATATACAGACGATACAGTCATATATTAATGCAACGTTACATCTATATACAGACGATACAGTCATATATTAATGTAACGTTACATCTATATACAGACGATACAGTCATATATTAATGTAACGTTACATCTATATACAGACGATACAGTCATATATTAATGTAACGTTACATCTATATACAGACGATACAGTCATATATTAATGTAACGTTACATCTATATACAGACGATACAGTCATATATTAATGTAACGTTACATCTATATACAGACGATACAGTCATATATTAATGTAACGTTACATCTATATACAGACGATACAGTCATATATTAATGTAACGTTACATCTATATACAGACGATACAGTCATATATTAATGTAACGTTACATCTATATACAGACGATACAGTCATATATTAATGTAACGTTACATCTATATACAGACGATACAGTCATATATTAATGTAACGTTACATCTATATACAGACGATACAGTCATATATTAATGTAACGTTACATCTATATACAGACGATACAGTCATATATTAATGTAACGTTACATCTATATACAGACGATACAGTCATATATTAATGTAACGTTACATCTATATACAGACGATACAGTCATATATTAATGTAACGTTACATCTATATACAGACGATACAGTCATATATTAATGCAACGTTACATCTATATACAGACGATACAGTCATATATTAATGCAACGTTACATCTATATACAGACGATACAGTCATATATTAATGCAACGTTACATCTATATACAGACGATACAGTCATATATTAATGCAACGTTACATCTATATACAGACGATACAGTCATATATTAATGTAACGTTACATCTATATACAGACGATACAGTCATATATTAATGTAACGTTACATCTATATACAGACGATACAGTCATATATTAATGTAACGTTACATCTATATACAGACGATACAGTCATATATTAATGTAACGTTACATCTATATACAGACGATACAGTACAGTCATATATTAATGTAACGTTACATCTATATACAGACGATACAGTCATATATTAATGTAACGTTACATCTATATACAGACGATACAGTCATATATTAATGTAACGTTACATCTATATACAGACGATACAGTCATATATTAATGTAACGTTACATCTATATACAGACGATACAGTCATATATTAATGCAACGTTACATCTATATACAGACGATACAGTCATATATTAATGCAACGTTACATCTATATACAGACGATACAGTCATATATTAATGCAACGTTACATCTATATACAGACGATACAGTCATATATTAATGTAACGTTACATCTATATACAGACGATACAGTCATATATTAATGTAACGTTACATCTATATACAGACGATACAGTCATATATTAATGTAACGTTACATCTATATACAGACGATACAGTCATATATTAATGTAACGTTACATCTATATACAGACGATACAGTCATATATTAATGTAACGTTACATCTATATACAGACGATACAGTCATATATTAATGTAACGTTACATCTATATACAGACGATACAGTCATATATTAATGTAACGTTACATCTATATACAGACGATACAGTCATATATTAATGTAACGTTACATCTATATACAGACGATACAGTCATATATTAATGTAACGTTACATCTATATACAGACGATACAGTCATATATTAATGTAACGTTACATCTATATACAGACGATACAGTCATATATTAATGTAACGTTACATCTATATACAGACGATACAGTCATATATTAATGTAACGTTACATCTATATACAGACGATACAGTCATATATTAATGTAACGTTACATCTATATACAGACGATACAGTCATATATTAATGTAACGTTACATCTATATACAGACGATACAGTCATATATTAATGTAACGTTACATCTATATACAGACGATACAGTCATATATTAATGTAACGTTACATCTATATACAGACGATACAGTCATATATTAATGTAACGTTACATCTATATACAGACGATACAGTCATATATTAATGTAACGTTACATCTATATACAGACGATACAGTCATATATTAATGTAACGTTACATCTATATACAGACGATACAGTCATATATTAATGTAACGTTACATCTATATACAGACGATACAGTCATATATTAATGCAACGTTACATCTATATACAGACGATACAGTCATATATTAATGCAACGTTACATCTATATACAGACGATACAGTCATATATTAATGCAACGTTACATCTATATACAGACGATACAGTCATATATTAATGTAACGTTACATCTATATACAGACGATACAGTCATATATTAATGCAACGTTACATCTATATACAGACGATACAGTCATATATTAATGCAACGTTACATCTATATACAGACGATACAGTCATATATTAATGCAACGTTACATCTATATACAGACGATACAGTCATATATTAATGCAACGTTACATCTATATACAGACGATACAGTCATATATTAATGTAACGTTACATCTATATACAGACGATACAGTCATATATTAATGTAACGTTACATCTATATACAGACGATACAGTCATATATTAATGTAACGTTACATCTATATACAGACGATACAGTCATATATTAATGCAACGTTACATCTATATACAGACGATACAGTCATATATTAATGCAACGTTACATCTATATACAGACGATACAGTCATATATTAATGCAACGTTACATCTATATACAGACGATACAGTCATATATTAATGTAACGTTACATCTATATACAGACGATACAGTCATATATTAATGTAACGTTACATCTATATACAGACGATACAGTCATATATTAATGTAACGTTACATCTATATACAGACGATACAGTCATATATTCATGTAACGTTACATCTATATACAGACGATACAGTCATATATTCATGTAACGTTACATCTATATACAGACGATACAGTCATATATTCATGTAACGTTACATCTATATACAGACGATACAGTCATATATTCATGTAACGTTACATCTATATACAGACGATACAGTCATATATTCATGTAACGTTACATCTATATACAGACGATACAGTCATATATTAATGTAACGTTACATCTATATACAGACGATACAGTCATATATTAATGCAACGTTACATCTATATACAGACGATACAGTCATATATTAATGCAACGTTACATCTATATACAGACGATACAGTCATATATTAATGCAACGTTACATCTATATACAGACGATACAGTCATATATTAATGCAACGTTACATCTATATACAGACGATACAGTCATATATTAATGCAACGTTACATCTATATACAGACGATACAGTCATATATTAATGCAACGTTACATCTATATACAGACGATACAGTCATATATTAATGCAACGTTACATCTATATACAGACGATACAGTCATATATTAATGTAACGTTACATCTATATACAGACGATACAGTCATATATTAATGTAACGTTACATCTATATACAGACGATACAGTCATATATTAATGTAACGTTACATCTATATACAGACGATACAGTCATATATTAATGTAACGTTACATCTATATACAGACGATACAGTCATATATTAATGTAACGTTACATCTATATACAGACGATACAGTCATATATTAATGTAACGTTACATCTATATACAGACGATACAGTCATATATTAATGTAACGTTACATCTATATACAGACGATACAGTCATATATTAATGTAACGTTACATCTATATACAGACGATACAGTCATATATTAATGTAACGTTACATCTATATACAGACGATACAGTCATATATTAATGTAACGTTACATCTATATACAGACGATACAGTCATATATTAATGTAACGTTACATCTATATACAGACGATACAGTCATATATTAATGTAACGTTACATCTATATACAGACGATACAGTCATATATTAATGTGACGTTACATCTATATACAGACGATACAGTCATATATTAATGCGACGTTACATCTATATACAGACGATACAGTCATATATTAATGTAACGTTACATCTATATACAGACGATACAGTCATATATTAATGTAACGTTACATCTATATACAGACGATACAGTCATATATTAATGTAACGTTACATCTATATACAGACGATACAGTCATATATTAATGTAACGTTACATCTATATACAGACGATACAGTCATATATTAATGTAACGTTACATCTATATACAGACGATACAGTCATATATTAATGTAACGTTACATCTATATACAGACGATACAGTCATATATTAATGTAACGTTACATCTATATACAGACGATACAGTCATATATTAATGTAACGTTACATCTATATACAGACGATACAGTCATATATTAATGTAACGTTACATCTATATACAGACGATACAGTCATATATTAATGTAACGTTACATCTATATACAGACGATACAGTCATATATTAATGTAACGTTACATCTATATACAGACGATACAGTCATATATTAATGTAACGTTACATCTATATACAGACGATACAGTCATATATTAATGTAACGTTACATCTATATACAGACGATACAGTCATATATTCATGTAACGTTACATCTATATACAGACGATACAGTCATATATTAATGTAACGTTACATCTATATACAGACGATACAGTCATATATTCATGTGCTCCTTCTCTGGTTCAGGCTGCTGAAATTATAAAATGGCGCCGAAGAGGATGGCTGACATTTTACATTCCCGTAATAAATTTTGCTATTTTGTTCTATTTTTTTTTTTTTGCGTTGTTTGTAACTTATTGTGTACATAATGTTGCTGCTACCGTCTCTTATGATGGAAAATAACTTCTGAACATCAGAACTGGGATTATTCACCTCGGACTGGAAGAAGCATTTTTCCTAGAACGAGTCTGATGAGAAAGATATACCGCTCTCCCGGGAACAGGCCCAAATCCCCGTCATCAGCGTGAAGATATACAATCTTATACCTAACCTAAACCACACTGTTAACCTTATACCTAACCTAAACCACACTGTTAACCTTATACCTAACCTTAACCTCACTGTTAACCTTATACCTAACCTAAACCAGACTGTTAACCTTATACCTAACCTAAACCACACTGTTAACCTTATACCTAACCTTAACCACACTGTTAACCTTATACCTAACCTTAAACTTATACCTAACCTTAACCACACTGCTAAGCTATTACCTAACCTAAACCACACTGTTAACCTTATACCTAACCTAAACCACACTGCTAACCTTATACCTAACCTAAACCACACTTTTAACCTTATAACTAACCTAAACCACACTGCTAACCTTATACCTAACCTTAACATTATACCTAACCTAAACCACACTGTTAACATTATACCTAACCTAAACCACACTTTTAACCTTATAACTAACCTTAACCACACTGTTAACCTTATACCTAACCTTAAACTTATACCTAACCTTAACCACACTGTTAACCTTATACCTAACCTAAACCACACTGTTAACCTTATACCTAACCTTAACCTTATACCTAACCTTAACCACACTGTTAACCTTATACCTAACCTAAACCACACTGTTAACCTTATATGGTAAATCCTGATAAAACCTTCACCCTGATCCTTCCTGTAGACGTATCATTCTGTATCAGATGATAAATCCTTCACCCTGATCCTTCCTATAGACGTATCATTCTGTATCAGATGGTAAATCCTGATAAATCCTTCACCCTGATCCTTCCTATAGACGTATCATTCTGTATCAGATGATAAATCCTGATAAATCCTTCACCCTGATCCTTCCTATAGACGTATCATTCTGTATCAGATGATAAATCCTTCACCCTGATCCTTCCTATAGACGTATCATTCTGTATCAGATGATAAAACCTTCACCCTGATCCTTCCTATAGACGTATCATTCTGTATCAGATGATACATCCTTCACCCTGATCCTTCCTATAGACGTATCATTCTGTATCAGATGATACATCCTTCACCCTGATCCTTCCTATAGACGTATCATTCTGTATCAGATGATAAATCCTTCACCCTGATCCTTCCTATAGACGTATCATTCTGTATCAGATGATAAAACCTTCACCCTGATCCTTCCTATAGACGTATCATTCTGTATCAGATGATACATCCTTCACCCTGATCCTTCCTATAGACGTATCATTCTGTATCAGATGATACATCCTCCACCCTGATCCTTCCTATAGACGTATCATTCTGTATCAGATGATACATCCTTCACCCTGATCCTTCCTATAGACGTATCATTCTGTATCAGATGATACATCCTTCACCCTGATCCTTCCTATAGACGTATCATTCTGTATCAGATGATACATCCTTCACCCTGATCCTTCCTATAGACGTATCATTCTGTATCAGATGATACATCCTCCACCCTGATCCTTCCTATAGACGTATCATTCTGTATCAGATGATACATCCTTCACCCTGATCCTTCCTATAGACGTATCATTCTGTATCAGATGATACATCCTTCACCCTGATCCTTCCTATAGACGTATCATTCTGTATCAGATGATACATCCTCCACCCTGATCCTTCCTATAGACGTATCATTCTGTATCAGATGATACATCCTTCACCCTGATCCTTCCTATAGACGTATCATTCTGTATCAGATGATACATCCTTCACCCTGATCCTTCCTATAGACGTATCATTCTGTATCAGATGATACATCCTTCACCCTGATCCTTCCTATAGACGTATCATTCTGTATCAGATGATACATCCTCCACCCTGATCCTTCCTATAGACGTATCATTCTGTATCAGATGATACATCCTTCACCCTGATCCTTTCTATAGACGTATCATTCTGTATCAGATGATACATCCTCCACCCTGATCCTTCCTATAGACGTATCATTCTGTATCAGATGATACATCCTCCACCCTGATCCTTCCTATAGACGTATCATTCTGTATCAGATGATACATCCTTCACCCTGATCCTTCCTATAGACGTATCATTCTGTATCAGATGATACATCCTTCACCCTGATCCTTCCTATAGACGTATCATTCTGTATCAGATGATACATCCTTCACCCTGATCCTTCC